>NC_133666.1:523869536-524111208 GCF_037893015.1 Macrotis lagotis | reverse complement strand
AGTCCTGAATGGGCAACTCATTGAACGTACAATTCAATAAAATGCACTAATCATTTTTAGACAAATCTGTACCTAAAGGGTTGATTATTTTACTGGAGCAAGTTGATGGTACAGTGGAGTATTGTACTTGGAGTCAGGAAGACCTAATTTCAAATCTGCCTTAGTTAATGGTCCCTTGGAAAGTCATTTAGCCTCTTTTTGTCAGTTTCCACAACTACAAAATGTGAATAATCCCTCAACCTTCCAGGATTGTTGTGAGGCTCAAATAAGGAAACAAGACTTGGCATAGTTTGATAACACAAAGTGCTATTTATTATTTTTATCAAATCAGACTTCAGCCAGTATAAATTCACATTAGTTTAGAGGGATATTTTGCATCCACATTGTGCTCTCAAATTTATCATAATCTTCCAATTTTCTAAAGGCATACACTAAATTCTCAAAAGTCATTGATAAAACTGTAAAGCAGTCCCCTGGACATTCCACAGTCCGCACAAAAGGACATTAACATATTGGTCTGCTCATCCATCTGGTTCAATATTACCTGCCAATTTTTCACACAATACACACACACACACACACACACACACACACACACACACACACACACACACACGCAAACACACACACACACAAATAAATTTAAAATATAAAAAAATTAATTAAATAAAAAAATAATTCCTAGTACTTGTCACATTTTAGTGAAATACTATACCAATAAAAGCATATCAACTTAACAGAAGTGCTTATCATACTATGTCATGAAATGCCTCATTAGTTTTTCTTTGATAATTAGCAATAAGTGCATTAAAAATTATCAGCCATAATGAAGCAAAGGGTCTTTTGAAAGAGGACCAGCATGAATACTTATTGTGAGTAAATTAAATTGAAAAAGTCTTGATTAAGCAATATACACCTAATTTCACATAAAAATTCTGATTTCTCCCTGAAGATTAACTGTAGATTCCATTGATGTGAGGAAAGTTTGGTATGAATAACAATTAGTCCAAAATATATTCCTGTGGTTTCAGGGATTTTAATAAAAAGTATATGGAACAGGAACATTCATAGAAATTCAACAATACTTTTTGTAAGGAGAATATATATATATATATATATATATATATATGAATTAATCTTAGATATATATGTATATTTATATGTGTGTGTAAAAAGATTTGTGACAAAATATGAAAATATCTCTGGAGAACTATGAATATTGGGAGATACTTAAAAATGGTGATATGTTAAGATAAAAATTTTACCATGGATACTAAATTCCATGACTTCATATATATATACATATATATATATGTATATATATATATATACATATATATATATATATGTATGTATGCATTGTATGTATAAAAGAAACTACATATTTGCCAAGCTGCTCTAACATATTGTATATGTATATGTATATGTATATGTATGTATATGTATGTGTATGTGTATATGTATATGTATATGTGTGTATGCATATGCATATGTATATGTATGCACATACATTATATGCTACACATATATGGGCAGGTAGATATTATGATGGATAGAACACTGAAATTAGGAAAATCTGAGTTCAAATCTAGCCCCAGACTCTTACTATAGGATCATTGGCAAGATCATTTACCTCAGTTTCTTTACATGTAAAATGAGTCAGAGGAGAAAATGACAAGTCACCACAGTATCTTGTCAAGAAAACTCCAAATGAGGTCATAAAACATCAGATAAAATGGAAAATTGACTGATCAATAAGAAAGTACTATATGTACATCAGTCTTATATACTGTATGTTATATACATATGAGATAAAATATAATATAACAAATATGTAAAAATATAAGTGCTTCATAGACTTACATTTGTCATATTGTTATTGTTGTTTGTCCTTCATTCTTGAAGATCATAACAGGGATGTGATGCCATGGCATGAAAGTAAATTGGATTTAAGCAAGGAAAGAGGTCTTCAGCCTCACTTTCTCCTCTGGTGTCAGCTAGAACCAGTGGCCAGAAATGGATCAGGATGACTAGAGATCACATAAAATGCATTGGGAGGTCTTTTTTTCCCTTAAGCTAGGGTCATCAACAATACTGTTTGACTGAGGCAACTGCTCATTTAGTGACTGAGGCTAGATAGGTAAGAAATGAATCAAATAAAAGGAAGAAGGAAGGAAGGAAGGAAGGAAGGAAGGAAGGAAGGAAGGAAGGAAGGAAGGAAGGAAGGAAGGAAGGGAGGGAGGGAGGGAGGGAGGGAGGGAGGGGGAGAGAGAGAAAGAAAGCAAAAAGAAAGAAGAAAGAAAGAAGAGAATGAGACAGAAAGATAGAGAGAGGAAAAGACACAAAGAAAGAGAAAGGTAAAGAAACAAAGAAAGAGAAAGAAAGAAAGAGGAAAATAGAAAGGAGAAAAAAGAGAGAAAAAATAGAGAAAGATGGACAGAAACAATTGAATCTGGGAGGGGAAGACCCTTAGGGTTTCTGATCAAAACAGAAACAATTGCTATCGACATTCTGTCTTGGCTAATCAAGATCCAAACAAGAATAGGGCTTGATATGGAACCTACTGTTGGCCAATTGATGAGAGTTTCAATGATTTGGGACCTATAATCCTTAGGTATCTTGTCGGGTTTTGGGGATGCAAAATTTACATTCCCTTGGACAGAATACCCACAGGTAATAGTGTTTTCCTCCACTCTCCATTCATATATCTTATGCATACACAATGTGTATGTTTATACAAACATATATATATATATATATATATATATATATATATGTATATATAATAGAGTATATACAGAGGTTTGGCAAATTGTTCTGGTCTCAGAATTATTAGGATTTAGTTTCAAAGTCACTTAGCTTCTTTTTTTTAAATTTCAATAGCAATGCGAGTATCTATTTGATTGTGGTTACAGAAGAAAAAACTATTTATTATATTTTATGCAACTGAAAATATTATTCTGAGACTATATTCATAAGCTTCACCAGAATGGCAAAGGGTTATGATTCCTAGAGGATACTCTTTTGTTGCACACCCGTGAATACTATTTATTATCCTAAGGCATTTTTTTCATAGTGGAAAAATAAGAAAATTTCATTATTTTACATATAAGGAAACTGAATCTTAAAGAGGTCAAAGGTTTTGTGCATAGTCACTTTGTGAATTAGTTCTAAAAATGGATTGATTGGAACCCAGGTTTTTTGTCAAGCAATGAGACTAAATACCTTAAATTAAAATGAAAAAGAGCTCAGTACTTTATAGTCACACCATTCTCATAAAATTTGCTTTTAAAGCAAAATTCCATTAATAACATCTTCTTTTCTTACTGCCTTGACTTTTTATTCAGTGAAGGATCTAGATTTATTTATTTTATATTATTACAATAATTTTGTTATAAGAGTAAACATAAAACCCCCTCCCCCTAAGAAGATGAGACATCTCAGGAATAGTGAGAGAAAAATGAAAAAATGTACTTCAGTCTGTGTTTAGATTCCAATGGCTCTGTCTCTGAGGTGAGTTGCTTTCTTTATCATAAGTCCACCAGAGAAGATGCTTCAATATTTTTCCCACAGTTGCTATTATTAGCTGTATTTCCCTCCACTCTATTCCTCCCCACTCTTGTTTATTCTATTCTCTTTCTCCTTTCATCCTGGCCCTGTCCAAAGATATTTTGTATCTGAGTACCCTGTCGCACAGTCTTCCCTCTCTTTTATCACCTATTCCCCCTTTCTGTCCCCCATTCCCTGTTATCCCATGCCTTTCTTCTCATTTTTCTCTAGGGTAAGATAGATTGTTATACCCTATTAAATGTATATGTTATTTCCTCTCTCAGCCATTTCTGATGAGAATGAAGGCATAGTCATTCCCCCTTGCCTTCCCCCTTTCCAATCCATTGAAAAATAACTTTTTCATGCCTCTTTAGTGAAATTTCCTAGCTTCCTCTCAGTACTGTCCCTTTATTACCCATTGACTCCATCTTTTTACTATATTATAGCATTATATTCTACTCCTTCCTGTGCCCTGTCTATTTATGCTCCTTCTAATAGCTCTTATAAATGAGAAAGTTCATATGAATTTTCATTATCTTGGTCCCATGCAGGAATACAAACACTAAAATATCATTAAATTCCTCATAGTTAGTCCTTCTCATCCCACCCACTCTTATGGTTTACCAGAGTCCTGTACTTGGAGAACAAACTTTCTGTTCAGCTCTGGTTGTTTCAATAGGAAAGTTTGAAAGTCCCCTGTTTCATTGAAAGTCCATCTTTTTCCCTGAAAGAGGATGTTCAGTTTTGCAGGGTAGTTGATTCTCGGTTGTAAACCAAGATCTTTTGCTTTCTGGAAAATCATATTCCAATCCCTACGAGTCCTTAATATAGATGTTGCCCAGATCCTGTGCAATCCTGACTATGGAGCCTCGGTAGTTGAATTGTTTGTTTCTGCCAGCTTTTAGAATTTTCTCTTTGATTTGGGAGTTTTGGAACTTGGCTGTAATATTCCTGAAAGTTCTTATTTTGGGATCTCCTCCAAGAGGTGATTGTTTGAATTCTCTCAAATTCTATTTTACCCTCTGCTTCTACGATCTCAGGGCATTTTTGCTATATTATTACTTGAAAAATAAAGTCTAAGCTCTTTTCCTGGTCATGACTTTCAGATAGCCCAATAATTTTTAAACTATTTCTTCTGGATCTGTTTTTTGAGGTTGGTTGTTTTTCCAATAAGACAGTTCAAATTTCCTTCTTTTTTGACTTTTTTGGAAGAGTTTTATTTCTTCCTGATTTCTTGCAAAATCATCAATTTCCTTTAGTTCCATTCTGCTTTTGAAGGAGTTGTTTTCTTCAGAGATCTATTTTAATCTCCTTTTCCTGCTGGCCAATTCTGCTTTTTAAGGCATTCTTCTCATTTATCTTTTGTTTTTCTTTTTCCATTTTGTCTAACTGATTTTTAACATATTTTTTCTTCTGTATTTTTTATATTTCTTTCACCAAGCTGCTGATTTGGTTTTCATTATTTTTCTGCATCTCTCTCATTTCTCCTCCCAATTTTTCCTCCACCTTCCTTAATTGCTTGTCAAAGTCATTTTGAGTTCATCCATAGTCTGAGCCCATTTTCTATTTCTCTTGGATGTTTTGGATATGGAAGCTTCAATTTTGTCATCATCTGAGTATGTGTTTTGATCTTCCATGGAAATAAAGTAATTTTCTATAGTCAGATTCTTCTTTTTCTGTTATTTAATCATTTCCTCAGGCCAAGACTAATTTACAGCACTTCCAAGGCTTTGGGTTGTTTTGGGGGGGACACCCCACTTGGACCTTTATTCTTCCAAGGTCTTATGCTCTCTTGCCTGTGCTTTGATATGTAGATGACCATAATACTCCCCTCTGCCCTGGAGCTGTAAGGAGGAGCCCTGCTAGCCTATCTTATTATGGAATCCCAAAATTCAATGTGGATCTGAGTGTGGACAAACAGCAGAGTCCTCTCCCTGGGGAGAGCAGAGAAATATCTGCAATCTCCCCTGATCACCTTACCATCTGTGGGCTATGCTCTAGAGGTACAGCCTGCTTTCTCCTTATTCTTGCTGCAGGTTCTATGGCTGGTACTCCCTCACTCCATACTCATTCTGGTGTAACAGAATTCTCTCCCCTCCCCTTCAGGTTGTTCCCAGGCTGCACTGAGACCAGGGCTTTTTCCAACTCCTGGTCCTGATGAAACATACCTTTCCCTCAGAACTTCTAAGTTATCTTGGACTGGGAAAAGGTATCATTCAGTCTTTCTGTGGGTTCTGCCCCTCTAAATTTTGACTAGAGTCATAATTAGATGACTTTTGAAGTTTTTTGGGGGGAGTTCCTGAGATAATACTTCCTTCACTCCACCATCTTTGCTCAGCCCTTCCACTTAGCTTCTTAATGACTTAAACTGTCAGTTCTTCATTGATAGAAGAACAGTTTCTTCCCTTGGTAGTGTTCAATATCCAGGAAATCAGAGATTTAAAAAAAAACGAAGGACAATTCATGGTAGCAAAAAAACTTTGAAACAAAATGGCTGGTAATGAATTGAAAAATCACTGAACAAACTGTGCTTGGTATGAAAATAAATATTGAATGATTTGTGTCATTATAACAAAAAAATAAAAGGATTTATGAACATGAGAAAACTTATATACCTGATGTAGAGTAAACAAAATGCAACCCTGGATGTAAGGTACACAACAGTAACAATAATGTAAAATGGCAGTAACAATCTGTATAATCACAATGTTCAATCTTAATTCAAGATTACAGTGAATGAAGCATATTTCCCTCTTCTCAGGAAAGAGGTGAAGGGATATACATATATAATGTTGTATGAGCTGTTAAGGTATTGTAAGGTTTTCCATAAATGGTTTTTCTTTCCTAGAAGGAAAATTTCAATAAGTGGGGGAGGAATTTAGAGAAATGAATCACATCAAAAACATAAAACAAGAGGCATCATTAAATCTTTTTTAAAAGGAATTAGAAAAGAACTTTAAGTTGAGTATATGCCACCTAGTATTTCTGTTCAACATTCTAGTAAAATATATCCTTAATAAGAATTCCTGGCATATTTGTGTATCCAATGATTTTGTATTAAAAATTGAATCCTTTGGAGACTGAATACCAATAAAACTATCCAGAGAAATAGAATTTTAGATCTCTAGCTAGAAGTAACCTTAAATGTCATTGAGTCCAATTCTATCATTTTAGAGATGAGGAACCAAGAGAGAGCAGTTTTGGCTTGTCCATGGTCACATAGGAGTAAGCAGCAAAATTGGGATTTGAAATCAGATCTTTGGTTTACATTTCTAAATATCACACTTAGGTAATTCTAGTCAAATGCTGCCTTAAAAGAGAAATAAAACAGCAGAACAGTGTACATGGGCAAGTACTGTATATATGATAGTCCTGTAAATAAATTGCCTTTCCAGGTCCCAAAGGCCAGAATGATGATGACTCACTTTTCATGCCTTCATGCTTTTTTCCAAAGATTTTCTCCCATGCTTGATATGTTGTTGGTCATCACTATCTTTTATAAACTATATCTTGTATGAAACCGTATCTCAAATACCATTTTCTACAAAAGATCTTTCCTCAGCTTTCTTGGTGCTAGAATCAACTAATCCTAAATTGCTTTATTAGATTTCTTAATAGATTTCAATAATGGGAGGACTTAAAGGTTAACTAAACTAACTTTTTTCATTTATAAATAAATAAACATAAAATTTTGTTGCTTCCCTATTATGAACACACACACACACACACACACACACACACACACATATATATATATATATATATACATGTATGTATGTATAGTAAAATGTAGAATCAGAATTTGAACCCAGTTCTGATTTAAAATGAAGTATTGTATCCATTATATTGCATTAATATTAATCATATTGAAATCCTTCCCTTCTCTAAATAATCACATTAAATTTGGATATTTGGATATATTTTGTATTTAATTTTCTTCTCTCTCTCTCTCTCTCTCTCTCTCTCTCTCTCTCTCTCTCTCTCCCTCCCTCTCTCTTTCTCTCTCTCCCCCTTCTAACAGAATTTA
Source organism: Macrotis lagotis (assembly GCF_037893015.1). Taxonomy (NCBI): domain Eukaryota; kingdom Metazoa; phylum Chordata; class Mammalia; order Peramelemorphia; family Peramelidae; genus Macrotis; species Macrotis lagotis. The sequence goes on along the minus strand of NC_133666.1, from coordinate 524,103,632 downwards.
AACTTCTTAAAGATAGACATTTTAATATTGTCCCTTTATTACCAATAACTGATTTGTAGTAAAATAAAAACTGAATAATAAATTCTTTTTGAATAAATAAATGTTTTCAAATTGCTGAATAAAATGGATCCCTTGTATTGGTTAAACTTTGATAATCTGAAATATTTTAGGGAAGCTTATGTCTATACTATAGACAGCACAGTGCCTGACCCATTGTATATACTTAATAAATATTGAATGATTGATTCATTGTTGATTGACTTATTGACTTCACCACAGTCAGTGGAATGGATTTAACTCTTCCATCTGTATATGTTGAGAACAAGAGACAAAGAAAGAAGGTTTTGTCTTACTAATTTTGATTTATTCTGGTAAGGTGTTCAAATAGAACTGAAGGTTGCTATATCCTTTTAGTGTTTGTCCTGAGGGTTTATGGTTAGTGTTCTGATCAAGAATCATTTATCTGGTTACCCAAATTCATAGTTTTATTGCTACTATTTCCTAGACTATACCACATAAAAGTCCCAACTAAAGTATATTCCTCTAAGGGTATAATTCATTTTCTATATTTTAATTATAATGCTTATTTTTAGAAACTAGAAATCTTCCCACAATTGCTTAACTTTTGTGAATTGACGTGAAAACCATGACTGCCAATTAGCAGTTACTAAAGACTCACATAATAATGTGCAGTCATAAAGTTTATACGGTTTTGGTGACATATTTTTCGTGACTTTAAATTTCAAAATGGTTATTTCTTTTCTGAGTCATTTGTCTTCCAAAGAACTCAAATTCACCATTATTGAAATGGTTATTTGTGCTACTTTACTGTTTTATATGCATAAATCTTATGTCAACTAAATTGGAAGCTCCTTGAGATCACAATCATGTCTTATTTTGCCCTATAAATCATTTATTTAAGTTATTCTTCAATGTTTTTATGATCTTTCTGAGGTTGTTACTCACTCAAATTGTGCAAAAGCATTTACAAATTTTCATCCTGTGCAACTCTGATGCATATCTTCCCATTAATCCTGAACACTCAACATGATGAGGGCCTTACTTTTCTTGTCAAGAAAACCATATAAACCATCCTACACTTGAAACCTCCCTTTAAAGTTATTTATGCCTTCTCAAGATATTTAATTCATCATACTATTAGTACCATAAGTGGGGTACTCTAAAGAGGGACTGATAAGATGCTCCATTCTGTCTTTGTTGGGAGATAAAGGAGACCTTGATACATTTTATTTATTTTTTTATTTTTTTAAGTTTTTCAAGGCAGTGGGGTTAAGTGGCTTGCCCAAGGCCACACAGCTAGGTAATTATGAAGAGTCTGAGGCCGGATTTGAACTCAGGTACTCCTGACTCCAGAGCCAGTGCTTTATCCACTACACCACCTAGCTGCCCCCAGATTGATACATTTTAAAAAGAAAAAACAAAATGAAACAAATACCTATCCTTGGGGCAGCTAAGTGGTGCAGTGGATAGAGCACAGGCCCTGGAGTCAGGAGTACCTGAGTTCAAATCCAGCCTCAGACACTTCATAATTACCTAGCTGTGTGGCCTTGGGCAAGCCACTTTACCCTATTGCCTAACAAAAACTTGAAAAAAACTCAAATGCTTATCCTCAAAATCACCCAATAAGAAAAGAAAAGTTATTTATCTGCTATGTAATGGAGTTCTATGTAAACTAAACCATGTGGCCTGTAAAGAAAAAAAGTAAATTCAGATAAGGAGTTTTGGCAGTTCTCTTATAATTCTGAAATAGATTTAATTTTATACAGAGGTTGAGAAAATGATTGACTATCTAGTGCAAATTTACCTGTTATAGGAAGGACCTTTTGCCTTCAAATATCTCCTCTAATAAATCAGATAATTAATTATTTCTTAAGATTTTGCTATTTTTTTCAGGCTCAGTGATAGAAGCTGGGTTTCATAGACAAAAATGAATCCACCCCCTAGTTGATAAATGGTCAAAGGATATGACAGTTTTCAAATGAATAAATTAAAGCTATATATTATCATGTGAAAAATTGCTCCAAATTCACTATTTATTAGAGAAATGCAAATTAAAACAACAATGAGGTGTCATCTCACACTTATTAGATTAGCCAAGATGAGAAAAAGGGAAAATGAACAATGTTGGAGAAGTTGTGGGAGGACTGGGGCATTGATGCATTGCTGGTGGAGTTGTGAATGGATCTAACCTTTCTGGAGAGCAATATGAAACTATGCCCAAAGAGCAATAAAGCTATTAATACCCTTTGACCTAGCAATTACAATTCTAGGTCTATATAGAGAAGAAATTATAAAAAATGGGAAATGTCCTACATGTTACAAAATGTTCATCGCTGTTTGTTTGTTTGATTTTTTTGTAGGGGCAAAGAACTGAAAACTGAGGGGGTGCCTATCAATTGGAGAATGGCTAAACAAGTTATGTTACATGAATACCATGGAATATTATTGTTCTGTAAGAAATCCTAAGGGGTTGGACTCTAGAGAAGAATGGAATGACTGACAGGATCTGATGCTGAGCAAAGGGAATAAAACCAAGAGAACAATGTACACATGAACAACAACATTGTGAGATGAACATCCATGTTGGAAGCAGCTCCTCTTGGCAGTCCAGAGTTCTGGGACAACTGCATTTGACTGCTTATGGACTATAGGAAGAAAAACAAAACAAAGCAAAAGATACAGGAAAAAAGAACCTTTCTGAATCTGATAAACACTTTAAAAAAATTATCTCTTATGTATCTCTTTCCCTTAATCCTAATTCCTCATGCCAAAAATTGCTAATTTATAAACACATTTATCAAAATATATATATAAATGTAAAATGCTGCCCTGACTGTTCCCTGCTGAGAGGAAGTGGGTGGAGAAGGTGGAGGGAAATTTTGCAATTTGTAATTTTTTATGCATGTGCATATCAATGAAAGTAAATGAATAAATTTTAAAAATGAAGCTATTCCAGGCCTCCAGAAGTTTATAGTCTATAGTCAAGAATAATGAATATACACATATAATTAGAAACAAAATGAATACAAGGTAATTGTAGAGGACATTGTCATAATGACTTTTGGCATCAAAAAGGGCCTCATTTAGAAGTTGGTATTGGAGATGAGATCTGAAGGAAATTAGGATTTCTTAAAAGCAGAGGGGTAATATATTTCAGGCTTGGAAACTGAGCGATGAAATCTGTGAGAAATAGAAGGTCAAAGAGTGCATGAAGGGGAATAAAATATAATAAATCTGAAAAGGTAGGTTTAAGCCAGGTCACGCATAGAGCTTACATAAAGGACAAAACATCTTGTCTTTAATTGTGGAAATAATAGGGAGCCATTGAATCTTACTTTAAGTGGAGAGCAACGTTGTTCTATCTGTGTTTTAGGAAAATAACTTTGGAAACTGATGGAAGATGTCAGAATGCCTAAAAAATAAACCATTAGAGAATCGTTGCATGTAGTTAGCATCACTGTCTTACTATAGAGTTTTTTTCCATATAAATTACTTTGGGAGAGGGTTGCATACTAGGTTATGAAGGATGCTGAACACCAAACATGTTTTGAATTAATTTGATCCTGGAGGCAATAAACAGCTATTGAAGTTTATTGAGTAGGAGTATAACGTGGTTGGACCTAAACTTTAGAAAAATTACTTTGGCAGTTAAATGGAGGATAAATTGGAGTGGGGAGAGACTTGAGGCAGGAAGATTGACCAACAGTCTATTATAGTATTCCAAGTCTGAGGTGTAAAAGACCTCCACCAGGGAGTTGTTATTTATCCTTCATTCTTGAAGAGGATCTATGACATCAGGAGGGTGATATCCTGTCTTGTAAGTGAATTGGATTAAACTGAGGCACTCATCAGTCTCATCTCCTTCCAGAATCATTGGAGTGTGGTAGCAAGACTTAGGTCTGGATGGTTATTAATAACTCAGGATGCAGAGGGAAACCTTGGCATTGCACAAGGGTGATAGCAATATTGAAAGAAAGGGGAGTATTCAAGAGAATCATTTGTGACTGTTCAAAGACATGAAATAAATAAAAGTTTAACTTGTGAGATGTTCTCTTTTGCATATTACTAATTTTATGGCAGGTTAATTACAGATTCATCTTTACTCAGGAACCCTAGAGGATTTAGACATCAAGGTAGTCTACCAAGAGACATGAAGATATGGGTGTCTATCTCTATTCATATATATATATATATATATATATATATATATATATATATATATATATATATATGTATGTATACATATATATATGTATATATATATATATATCAAATATGTCTAAGTAATCCTTTCATTTTTGACTATCAAAAAACAGCCATAGGGATCAGATAGAATTATGAACTAACAAATTGTAAAATGCCATGATAAAAATATTACTTACAGGAGCACCTCTAAAAAGAAAAAAAAGATTAGGAACTTGTTTCATACTATTACTTTTTTTCACTTTGGTAACATAAAAAACACCAACATGGAATTTTTTTTCTTTAATTCCTTAACAATGTTCTCTCTCAGGCTAATACCTTGTATTCCAATTGGGAGCCTGGAGCAAATTTTTACAGCTGAATTATAAACCCCTGAAAATAGAGATTTATAATGGAAACACTGGAAAACCTTAGCTAATGGTTCTCCACTACCCAATGTTGCTTTAATGAAAGGAGTTTCACTGAGACTTTATGTCAGGTAAAGTCACTAATAAGATGAAAGAAAGAAAAAAAAAAAGAAGGTTGAAGATGGGGATTCAGATGAAACTCAATGAAGATTATTGTTTACCCCCTCCCACAGAATACTGCAAATCCTGCAGTCTGAGAGAAGTAAACAATACACCACCCCCCAATGCATTAGAGTAGTGCATAAAAATGTAAGATAGGAACCATCCTTTGGGGAAATGATGGGTTATTAAGGTATGGACTTTAATATCATTGTCAATCTATAAAACTTTTACAACCTAGTCTTATTTGCACAGAGATTACATCCCCAAAGCTCAGTGCCAAAGACACATGTTAATAAGCTCACAACTTTTAATTAAGCAATATGTATAAGTAGATTCCCATTAAGCTGTGATTTGTGGGCTAGTTCATTACAGTGGGTTCCAGCCACCAGACACATATTCAATACAAATCAAGCAGTCTGCATATTATCCTGCTTAATGTGAGCCTACTTGGGATATTTTATCACCAGTTCAGATTAGTGGTTTGTAGAAACTATTTTTTTTAAAAGATTGGGGGCAGACACCAAAACCTAATGACCCCATGTTGTTTATTTAATGAAATGACTCATCTGCTTTGTTTATTTGCATTGCATCATAATTACTCATACAACTAACTATCATTCATTCTGCTTCTCTGGCCAAAGAGGTTGGATCCTGGGAGGGCATGTCCAAAGAGGGCAGCCCTCTATGGGTTTGTGCTTTGGGTAAGGGAAGAATGAAATTTCACTTCTTCATATAGCTGTTTGACTGTCAGTACCTTCTATCCAAAGTAAAGTCAGTACTCAAATGTCCAAAGGTAATATTTGATATTTGTATATCTCTCTTTTCCCATTGTTTTGAAAGAATAAACATAATTTTGTGACATGAAGAAGCTGTTTATTTAAACTTATATCTTTAACAACAATAAAACATTAAGCTAATAATAATACATTACAAATAAATGTAAATTTTTAAACAATTAAAAATTAAAATGATATAATTTCTAATGATAAAATACTTTAATAAAAACAAAATAAGCACCTATATGTTCTAGAAACCAAGATTCTAAACCATTAAAATATGTACATTTATTAAAAACTGTCCTTTGCTGAGTTTCTTGGCATACTGTTTCTGAGGCAACTATGTATCTTTTCCATATTCTTAGAGGAGCATATAAGAAGTTTCTTATTTATGTAACATGGTAAGAACTGCTAACTCTCTCTCAGGTTAGACATTACAGAATTGAGTTTAAGCTCAAGTCCAGGACAGAATCTGGTCAGGAATGTAACAAAAAGTTGCTTTATCCTACACATGTAAAGAGTGTGTGTCCTTCTGCTCTAAATAGAATGCGGTATGCTGTTCTTTATCCAATTCATTGACATGTCATGATATCAACTCCCTGTTGTCATGGCCCTCAAAATAATAATAGTCTTCCTTCTTCCTTCCTTCCTTCCTTCCTTCCTTCCTTCCTTCCTACCTTCCTTCCTTCCTTCGTTCTCTCTCTCTCTCTCTTTCTCTCTGTCTGTCCTGTCTCTGTCTGTGTGTATGTCTTTCTTCTTGTGTCTCACTCTCCCTTTTTCTTTTGTCTTTCTCCTTTCCTTCTTTTCAGTCTTTCCTCTTTTCCTTCCCTTCCTGAGTACTGTACCCAAAGAATATCTTTCTTAAAGACCACACCTTAAACCCAAATTACTCAGGTGTTCATTGAATAGTCAACAATATGTACTAGGAGTCCTGTAGTCATTGTTTTTGATAGGCTGGATGTAAATGGAAAGCCTGAGGATCTTACCCTATAACACTGGTGGGAGGAGAGTGAGAGAGAGAAAGAGAGAGAGAGAGAGAGAGAGAGAGAGAGAGAGAGAGAGAGAGAGAAAGAGAACAGGTAGAAGTGGCCTTTGTCACAATTTTGACACTTAATTATTGAATGAGTGATGCCTTGGTCAAACTGAGACCTATTAATGACCTTAGCTTAAAGGCCTAGGCCTCCCCTACATACGGAGTCTTCTATATTCCTCTTGATCTATATATTACCACAGGAGTCACATGGCTCCTGAGAAGAAAGCAAGTCTAGTCACTTTTCCCAGCCTTCCTTCCTTAAAATCAATTCACTTGCAAGTGGTATCACCTTCCTGATGTCAAGGTCTTCTCCAAAAACAAAGCACCACCATTACTAACAAGTGTAAACTCAGCTCCAGGACAGAATTGAGTAGGGATGTAAAGAAAAATTTCTCAAACCTACACATATAAATACTCCAAATATAAAGTTGAACTCTTTGTGTTGATCTTTTTATAAAAGTTATTTCTTAAAGATTAATAAGTATAGCATTTATTTAGCATATATTTGTTACAACTAAATAAACAATTAGAGTCACCATGGAGCAATGAAGAGGGATTTGGCCCCAGATAGTTAAGATCTGGTTCAAATACTGTCTCAATAACATACTGTTTGACCCTGGGCAATGTATTTAACTTCTTACTGCCTCTAGGAAATGCTCTAAACCTATAAATTATGAAGATGGGATTAATCTGTTTTGGTAGAGGCAGTTACCTACCAAGAGTTTAATCAATAGTCTAATTATAGTAAAGAAGACCTGGTATGGGAAAATATTATGAAATATGGAGTTAAATACACACATATCTAAATAAAATAGGAAAATAACATTAATAGTAAATCATAAACTATATAATAACCTATTTAGTAACCTACTATGTTTCAGTCACTTAAATTTGATATTTGTCTCAGTGACAAAGGTAGTATATGTGGTGTGGGGTTCTAAAGGTGAATAATTGGCATTTCTAACATTTTCCATTTTTAAAAAAAATCTATACAATGAAAAAATAATAAAATAAAGCTTGATATATAGTGTTTCATGATTTGAGAGACTATAATGAGCTAGCCCCAGCTAACCCTGGGAAAAGTGGAATAGTCTTAAAGATCATAATTCTATACTATTTTCAACTGCCAATAGTTTTCAGAATTTTCTCAATTATTGTTCCTGAAGAAACTGGGATGAGGAGATACACCCCTTCATTTTAGGGATGAAGAGATCATCAACTCTCTGATCCAGGGAGATGAGAAAGGCTTAGACTTTAATCCAAAAATTACACAAATAATTTACAAGTTAATGCAAAGTTCACAAGTAACTACCAAAATGTCACAAACTACTACATAAATTCACAAGTTAGGTCTTTTGGAAAGAGCATAGTCAGTTTCTTTAAGGAGACAGTAGTTTCTTAAAAAAAAATAAAATTGAACAAAAAGAGAGGTTTGAGAGAGACTAGCAAAGGGGGCAGTTACAAGCTGGGAAAGGAGTAGTCAAGTTGAAAAGAAAAAAAAAATGTTAGATCAACAAAGACTCAGTCACATGGAATTGGGGTCATATTATTCCAGGAGCATGGACTGGAGAGAGCCAACTGGAGAAGAGACAAATTAGTTTGTCTGGGAGTCAAGGAGAAAAGGTCATCTGCCTGGGTGGATTTTTGTTCAAATGCATTTCTGTGGTTGTCAGGACCAGGGTGGTATAGAGGAGTGGTTCAGCACTTGTAGTTCCAGGTATTCTCCACCTGTGTATGTCACAGGGGCAGTCCCCTAGGACTCACTGAACATGAGTAGCATTCTATTTCCTAGGTCCTCTCTTGACCCAAAGGGTTCTTATGTAGCTTCCTATCCAGACTTCTTGACTTCTTTATTGGTACTATAAAGCATAACCCCCCAAAAAAGACATCCCTCATCTAGATTTACACCTGCCCATTGGATCCTGGTGTCTCTAGAAGAAAAAGTGAGGATGTTGATGGCTCTGAAAGCAAGGCAATCAGGGTTAAGTGCCATGCCCAAGGTCACTCAGCTAGATTTACATCACATTCTGTATGGCAACTTTAAAGCATGTGTGTGTGTGTGTGTGTGTGTGTGTGTGTGTTTCAGTAGCATAACTCACATTACAAAAATATAAACCAAGTAGGACACAAAGAACCTGAAAATAAATTTGTATAGCTAAAACAATCCTTAGAGGAAACATATGTTCTTAAAAATCTACATTTCACAAACCATAAAAGAATAAGTATCCAACTTAAAATAGAAAAGTAACAAGGTAATGAAACGTAAATGCAAAAAAGGAAATCTCAAAAATTAAGACAAATTATGAATTTAGAAACCAAAAAGCTTTTTAATTAATTCTTTGACAGCATTGAAAAGTTTAAAATTTAAAAAGACAAAGAAGGAAAATCAAATTAATAAAACAAAAATGATTATGATGAAATCTAATTTTAAAAAATCAGGCTATGTATAGTTGCATCCCAAAACACTGAACATTCAAAAGAAATAAACTATTTAAATTTAAAAATTTAGTAGGAGATCAAGCAGAGTTCTAAAATAATTGAGTCAATAAAGAAAATAGAATTAGCTATAAAGGAACTAGAAGGGGAAAAATCTTTTGGGTTTTTTTTTTAATAAGAGACTAACTTTATGAAAATTTCAAATAATTATCTTTATTCTATAAAGTATTCTCAGAAATTGATAGAGCCCTTATTCAAAATTTCTTATAAATAACAATTTTAGACCAAATATCTAAATCATGGAAAGACAAAGTGAAGAAAGATAATTAGAATTCAAATAGCTATAAAGTACCAATTCAAAATCTACAAATGAAAAATAACATCAAACTATATCAATTTATCAAAATAAAATCAGTATTATCAGTTGGATTCATACCAAATATGCACAAGTGCTTCAAATTTAAAAAATAACATAATCTTATTTGAAAAATCCAAAACCACGTAATTATATAATACATGCAGAAAAGACTTTTGATAAAATAAAAGTCATTTATGCTAAAATTCCTATATGGTTTAGATAGAAAATTATACAGAATATAACAAAATATATCAGAGGTTAAAAAAATATCTAAGTCACATCTTCATAAATTCAACTTCAGCTCCAGAGATTTAGTACATGTGTGTCTCTGAGCAACCTTTTTTCTTTAGTTTTTCACATCTGTAAATTGAGCTGGAGAAGGAAATGGCAAACAACAATAGTGTCTTTCCCAAGAAAACCCCATATGGATGAGGAATTGAATAAAACAAAACAATAACAAAGCACACAAAACAGTATCTATCCCAATCCCAAGGCAAACATTCTAAGCAATGAAAAAACCTCAGAAGTTGTCCCAATAGATAAATAGGCATAAAGTAAAGATGCCCTGTTATCTCACATAGTACTTGGAATGCTGGTAATAACCATGGAAAGCTGGTAATAATTAAGAGGGGACCAGGAGGAAGACAAAGCTAAGCAAAGAGGTGACAAAACTATGCAAAGCTGCTGATACAAACATTTACTTAGAAAATCCTGAAGAATTTGCAAATGACTAATTAAGGAACTTAATAGTTTCAATAAAGTAACAGGCAGTAATATAAACTCACAAAAATCAAAAGCATTTCTGTGAATATAGTGGGATAATACTTTATAATCTGAAATTATGGCAAGTAAATTAAACAGAGCCAAGAAAATAATATTTACAATAGTTACAGGAATAGAAGTAAAAAGTACAATAATACAACAATCAAAGTTTAATGTTTGGCTCCCAGAAAAAGATATAAGAAGACATCACCACTCATCTCTCTGTTCATCCACATATACACACCCAAATACCCAAATAAACACACACAGATATGAGAGAGACTCCTCATTTTAAACAATTTATTTTATTTTATCCAATCACATGTAATGATAGCTATTGCAAGCTTTTGAGATCCACATTTTTCTACCCTTCCCCATCCCCATAACAGAGAAAAATCTGATATTGGTTGTACACATATAATCTCACACAACCCTTTTAGCAGAGTTGGGGAATTATAGGTGTGAGATATACATAATACATACATATAGTATTTTTTTTATTTCGGCTAGGTTGGTTCATTTTTTTCAGAACATTCCCCTTTTTATTTATTATAAGGATGCTTCTCTGACAGAGGAATGAAGAAAGGATATATTGGGAAATATACATATATATATAATTGATATTAATAACATTTGTTTGGAAATATCCTCATATTATTTAGAATACTAGAAAATATAAATGTTAAGAAAAGTGTTATGTGTGTCTTCTTGTTTCCACATGATTTTAATTTCTACTGCCACATCTTTAGTAAGGTTGTGGCTTTAGTTGTGTCCATCAGTCATCTCACTCCACTTAAAGTAACTAACAAAATGTTCCAGCCATGAAAATTTTGTCAAGAAAAATTTCTGTTCAATCAAGTAAGGACAATTAAGTTAATCAAATTGGGCAAGTGTAGAATCCTTGCAGCTCTAGAAAGAACTCTAGTGATGCTAGACTAAGTAGTATCTTGAAATTGGCTGAAGATATTTCTTCAATATGTATAATTTTATTTTTATATTTTATGTATTCAATGGTAATTTTATGAATATAAAGTCAATTAAGAATCTATCATTCAAGTCTGCAACCAACACCCTAAGGGAAGCAACCAACTATTGGAAATGTAATAGTTTTAAGTAGGTGGAGAAGAATGTATGTGGCACAATTGAAGGAGCAGAAATACTCTCCAGATAGTCACAGATACAGTGAGGCAGTAACTTGAGGTAGAAAACAGCGTTAAGGATTTGGAAGTCTGACAGAAGAAAAAAAGGAAGGGGTTCAAATCTTCAAATTCAAAGCTGCTTTTTAGAGAGGAACAGACTCTGAGAGCCCAGGAAAGCAACCCTCTCAGAATGTCCAGCAGGGATATTTCTGAGGATTCCCCTGAAAAAAATCCACTGCCATCAATGATCTGAATTGCCTTTGTCCCAAGAGTTCCCTACAAGCATGCCTCACTATCATTTACAAAGAGGTTATGTTCATTCATCCTATGGAAAATGAGTGCTTTATGATCAATGTTAGAGAGGTTGTGGGAGGATTGGGACATTGGGGGGGGGGGGTAAAGTTGTGAACTGATCCAATCATTCTGGAGAGCAATATGGAACTAGTCCTAAAGAGCAATAAAACTGATCATACCCTTTAACCCAGCAATTCCAATTCTAGGTCTACATCCAGAAGAAATTATTAAAAATGGGAAAAGTCCCATATGTTCCAAAGTATTCATAGCAGTCCTTTTCATACTGGCAAAGAACTGGAAATTGAGAGGGTCCCTATCAATTGGGGAATGACTAAACAATTTATGGTACATGAATACTCTGGAATATTATTGTTCTATAAGAAATCATAAGTGGGGACAGCTAGGTGGCATAGTGGATAAAGCACCGGCCTTGGAGTCAGGAGCCTGGGTTCAAATCCGGTCTCAGACACTTAATAATTACCTAGCTGTGTGGCCTTGGGCAAGCCACTTAACCCCGTTTGCCTTGCAAAAAAAAAAAAAAAAAAAGAAAAGAAAAGAAAAACCTAAAAAAAAAAGAAAAAAAAAGAAATCATAAGTGGTCAGACTCTAGAGAAGCATAGAATGAGTTAGAGGATCTGATACTGAGAGAAGGGAGCAGAATCAAGAAAATAATGTACACATAAATAACAACATTGTGGCATGATCAACTTTCATGGAAGCAGCTCCTCTCAGCAGTTCAGAGAACTAGTATAACCCTAGGAGACCTTCTTTGGATAGCGCTATCCCCATCCAGAGGAAGAAAACCAAGCCAAAACAAAACAGACAAAAAACCTTCAGAATCTGAATGAACAATACATTCACTTTTTAAAAAAATTCTCATGTATTTCTTCCCTATCTCATAGGTTTTTTTTTTCTTTTCCCTTAAGGGAAATTCCTCATACTGAAAATGAATAATCTGTAAACATATTCAACAAAAATGTACATGTACAATATTCACCAGACTGTTTGCCACTGAGGGGAGGGAGGGTGGGAAGGGAGAGTGGAAGGAAGTTATGTAACTTAAAAATATGCATATGCATATGTATGAATGTTGAAAAACTTTCATAACATGTAATTGGAAAAATAAAATAAATAACAATGGAAAAATGAATATTTTTCTTTTTCTTGGAAGTCAGAAAGTACCAAATTTCACTCCTACCAAAAGCATTACTAGCTGTTTGGCCTTGGGTAGGCCATTTAATGATCAATCAATTAATAAATATTTATTAAGCTCCTACCTTGTAGCAGTCACTGTTCTAATTCTCCTTAGCCTCAATTTCCTCAACTATAAAATGGATATAATGATAGCATCTACCTCAGAGAATTATTGTTAGGATCTAATTAATATATGTTAAGCACTTTTCAAACTTTAAAGCACTATAAAATGTCAACTATTGTCATTATTAATCAGCTAACAGTCTTCATCCCATTATAGAAAACATCTTTTCTTTGAGCTAATTGTGACTACTGACTGATTAGAAAGTTTGGTGGTAAATTGTTGTAGTAGTTGCCCAGATAAAAGATTATTCCTAGAACCTGGGAGGAGCAATGTCAGATCACCAAGGACAAGAAATTTAGAGGTAGTGTCACATATCTAACTACCTAGCTAGCTCTCTTTGTATTTCAGCAAAGCTTTCGTACATTTTCTATAAAAAATAATAATCTAATCAATATTAACGTTCCTTTAGGAAAAAGCATGAAACTGCTTACTTACAACCATAATCCGTTTCTTGTGACTGAACTCCTTTCCTTGCATTTTTGTAACTGCAGGCATTAGCATGCACAGTGTGCACTCTTTGCATATATAACTTTGTTAGAATAAAAGCTGCATGAAAACAGAGATAGACTTCCTTTTTTTAACTTCTAATTATAGTCCTTTCTACAGACCACAGAACATAATAGGTATAAAATAAATAATTATAAATTGATGATATCTTTGTGGACAAAAAAAGTGGAAAATGGACTGATTGCTAGATTTCGATTGGGTAAACAACCATATGCAGAGGTATTATTAATGGATAAATATTTTGGAAAATGGTCTCTAGAGGTATACTAGAAGGATGGAGTAAAGCAGACGATTTCCAACTACCTATATGACTGTGAATTCCTTCCCTGGATCTATTTGCCCAGCTAAACTACTCTACTCATTTTGTCTACTAATATGGCATGTATGTGTCCTTGCTACCTGAAAAGTCTTCTCTGTTACTGTCTGTAAGTTAAGGTAATAATCATGGATTCTATGGATATAAAAAGCTCTGTTCCCAACTGAATCCAAGACTGCCTTCACATGAGTTCCAACTCCTAATTCTTCATTGAAATATTCCCAGATCACCCCAAGTCACTCTTAATTATCTGTAGCAGTTACAGTCTCTTTGGCTCATTGAACAATTAACATATGTTTCCTTGTTTTATGTGTATAACTTCTTTCCTCAACTAGATTGGGTGGGGCCTGAAGGTAGGAACCATGATTTACTTAATCATTGTATTCTCAGAGCCAAGGACAATGTCTTTACTTAATTGGTACTTAGTAGTAATGCTGTTAATGATGATTAGTATCCTACTGATGTTTAATAAAGCTCCTAAGGGGCAGCTAGGTGGTGTAGTGGATAAAGCACCAGCCCTGGAGTCAGGAGTACCTGGGTTCAAATCCTCTCAGACACTTAATAATTACCTAGCCATGTGGCTTTGGGCAAGCCACTTAACCCCATTTGCCTTGCAAAGACCTAAAAAAAAAAAAAAAAAAGATCCTACCTAGTCTACATATGCTCATAATTGCTACCAAGCAACTGAATATTATCCCATTTGTTTCTATTTTTATTCAAATAACAAACTTTAAAAATAAGAAGGAAATATAATATCACCTTAAAACTGAAGATTTAACAGGTTCAGTAGACTTAACAGGTCTAAGCTGGAGATGGATAGTGGAAGTAGAAAAAGGAAAACATTCGTTTTTTTTCCCCCTTCTTATGAACAGAGAAGAGATTTTATTTTTTATTCTATATATTGAGCAGAAGCAAAAGACTTAATCTAGTTATCAAGATAGAATCAAAGAATGCCTACTAGCTGATTTTTATATTTTCATCATTAGCTTTGAAGAGTTTTTTTAAACATAGTGGAAATAAAATAAATATTTATGAACTGAACAAATACATGAATAAATGAACTTATATAAGGTGTTAAAATTCAGAAATACATTGGTATATCAAAAAAGTTACCTTTCACTCATGAAAAACTGGAAAATACACTTCCTTAATATTCTTAGATGAAAGTGCTCACTCACTAGCAAAATATTCCTAGTATATTCCATCTAGATATTCTTTTGCAGCTATTACTACCTATTTGTGTTATGTATATACATATATATATATATATATATATATATGTTTATATGCCAAAATTTTCAATCACTAAACTTTAAATTTCAAGAGGGTAGGATATTTTTCTAATAATGTGTATGTTTGCATGTACACATGTGTGTATATTTATATATGTGCTCCTAAAATTATTTATATATATATTAAATTAAGCTGAAACAAATCTACATTATAAGCATAAAATCCTAATAATGTCAAATAAAATAAATTCTCATGTCAAATAATTTTACAGGACTTCACAAATGTCAATTAATGCGTGGTAATATTTAAAAAATGCTTATTAAGGAAAAGAATAAATAGGATATGCACCTTAAATATGGATAAATTCTAGATTATGTCTACTTAGGAATTTAAATTCTGAAAAAATGAACATTGTTTTATGGAACAGAGGAAACAATATTTAAAAAAAAAACAAAGCCACGCAATTTTATTATCTGACATGCAAGCCATCTCTGTGATTGCTCCTTTGCAAATATCTGTCTCTCAACATTAATCCCTCCACCTATGACTCACCTTGGGCATATCTCTCAGGTCTTTGCCAGTTACCTGAAAGTCAATGTAAGGATCAATACCCAATTCTCAAATTGTATTAAAGTCTTAGACATTACTCAAAACAGCATTGGTCTTTATTCTTACTCTAACAAAGTCTTTTTAAAAAATATATATATTTATTTATTTATTTCAATCCAAACACACATGTATATTTTTAAGTTATAAAATTTCCTTCCACCCTCCCTTACCACCCCCCTCCCTTCTTCAGTGAACTGTCAGGGATTGTACATATGTATTTTTATAAACATGTTTACAAATTAGTAATTTTCTGCATGAGGAATTGAGATTAAGGGAAAGAGATACATAAGTGATAATATTAATAAAGTGTTCATCAGATTTTGAAGGGTTTGTGTGTGTGTGTGTGTATTTTATTTTAGTTTGCTTCCTTTGAAAGGGGGATAATATAGTCCATAGCCAGTCTAATACAATTGTCCTAGCTCTCTGAACTGCTGAGAGGAGTTGCTTCCATCAAGAGTGTTCATCTCACAATATTGTTGTTGATGTCTACATTGTTCTCTTGGTTCTACTCCCTTTGCTCACCATCAGATCCCATAGGGCATTCCATGCTTCCCTCAAGTCTGATCATGTATGGTTCCTTACAGAACAATAGTATTCCATAGTATTCATATATCATAACTTGTTTAGTCATTCCCCAATTGATGAGCATCTCCTCAGCTTCCAATTCTTTGCCACTACAAATAAATAAAGTTACTATGAACTATGAATATTTTGGACATCTTAATCATGTCTTCTGGATATAGACCTAGAATTGGAATTGCTGGATCAAAAGGTTTGCTCTTTGGGCATAGTTCCATATTGCTCTCCAGAAAGGTTGGATTCATTCACAATCTACCATCAATACATCAATGTACCAATCCTCCCAAAACTTCTCTGACATTGATCATCTTCCCTTTTTCTCATCTTGACCAATCTGATAGTTGTGAGATGATTCCTCATTATTGTTTTAATTTGCATTTATCTAATCAATAGTGATTTGAAGTATTTTTCATATGATTAAATATATATAAAGAGAGAGAGATAAACTATGCCTTTTTTACAAAGAGATTCAAAAGTAGTAGCTGAATATTAGCTTGAAGATAAATGCTATGATAACTTTTCAGTCTAAATGGAAATGGGGAGTGGCTACAGAGGTAATTTGAGGATGCAGATAGAAGGTGAATTCTTTCCCCTCAGGTTTTCCTTCAGGAAAGCCTGGACTTTCATAAAATTGTGAAGCAAACAAGTATGTATTCTTCATTTTACTCTTCCTTCCCCACAAATCCCAAGTTATCTCTCTCAGATTTTGTGATTAAAGATAATAATAATAATAACTAATAATAATAATTTTTCATTATTGAAAGAATGGCAGGATGATATAAAAATATACTTTCTGCTAGTAGAGAGGCAGAAATATGGTAGCTTATCTACCAGGATAAATACTCTGAACATATGGAAGTGTAGGGGACTTTTAGATTTCTCTAATATGTATCTAGAAAAGAAATGGCCATCTAGGACCTTTGTACTGTTTCTCTGAGTATTATCTGCTGATTTATTTAATAAAACTGAGGCCTGAGCATCACTGGAAACTCAGCTTCCAATGGAACACTCCCATGCTGTGACTGGTGATGTGTTAAGTAATTTACTTTTAATGCCAGCATATACCACTTAGCACCATATTTAACTGAATGATGAAAATCACTCATTTTTCATCCACTTGCTTAAATGGTACTCACTGTAATCGATCTAGGGTAGCCAGAATGAATGCAAGATATATTTTAATAGACCTCACTTTTTAATTTACAGCAAGCATTTAAATGTTTAACTTCTTCATATTTATATCTTTATTCTTTAATAACATTGGACTTTAGATGAATATGTTATTAAGATAACAAGACCACAGTGGGTACGTAGAGAAAGTGAACCACTAAAAAAGAGGGTGGTTTTACTTACAGTTTGCAGTAATGAAAATATTTTGTGGGAGATTATATATATATCCCACATAATATATATTAATATAATATATATTATTCAAAAATAAAATCAAATCAGTATAAATTAAAATTGACATTCAATTAATGTTAATTGATATGAAGTTGCCATAGGTTAAAAGAAGTAAATGATAAATAAAAATCTGGTATACAAACAGGTAAACAAAGGTTTATTTTGCTGTGTTTCAAATAAAATTGAAATTATTAGCATGATTCACTTTACATTTGTTAGAAGACATGTATTTGTTCTTAATTTTTTTAAATGATCAATGTCATTTATATATAGTTACTTTAGCAGAGACAAGATGGCAACAGGAGAAGAGCTTCTCTTAGGTGCTTTCTCACTATAATATTTCAAAACTTATAAAATAAGGACACTAACTAAATTTTTCAGAGATAGACCCCACAGAGGGATCCAGTGAGGCAATTCTCCAGCCCAAGGTAACCTGGAAAGTAGCAGAAAGGCTTTGCTCCATGGGGTTAGAGGGGCAGCCCAAAAGAGCAAAGGAACTCCGACCTCCAGGAGGCAGCCCCAGGGCACCTGGGAACCATGGCTCATGGCAGCAAGGGCAGTTTACTGATCTACACCCTGGGGAGCACTGGGCACAACTTGGAAGATCAGCAAGGGGTGGGGGCTGTGCCAGAGGGAGCCCATGAAGTCTAGCCCTCAGGGCACTCAGCAAACAGCTTGGCCACTGTAGTCCAGATCCAGGAAACAGAAGCAGGCAGAGCCTGGAAGCAGGAGGCCTCAGGCAACTGAGCCTTGAGTGCTCAGCATACCTAAGTTAGGGGAGTGGAGAGAGACTTCCAAGGTCTGGCCTCTGGACCTGGATCAAGACTCTGGAGCTCTGACCACATTCACATTCTGATCATAGTCTAGAGCACCCATAGAAGAGCAGGCCCTCCTCACCTTATCCACGTGGCAGAGAGGTGCCCTTATGGTCATTCACAGACCAGGAGGGAAGACAGAGCCTCAAACATGGAGCTCTTTGTGTGTGTGTGTGGGGGGGGGGGGTCCTAACAATACTCAAAAGCTCAGGAAGCACCACCAAACCAGGTACAGGCTGGGGAAAGGAGCAAATAGAGAGAAAAAAGAAGAATACCATTGGGAAATTCATTGTCTATGATCCCCAGAAGGATCAAAATACTCAATCTGAAGATAAGTAAGTACAAGCTCTTGCATCTAAAGACTACAAGAAAAACAGAAATTGGGTTCAGGCTATGACAGAGTTCGAAAAAGATTTTGAAAATCAAGTGAAGGAGATAGAAGAAAAATTGGAAATAGAAATGAGAGAGATGCAGGAAAAACATGAAAAAGAAGTCAGTAGCTTAGTCAAGGAAATCCATAAGAATATTGAAGAAAATAATATGTTACAAACCAGCACAGGTCAAATGGATAAAACAGTTCAAAAAGTTACTGAGGAGAAGAATGCTTTAAAAAGCAGAATTGGCCAGATGGAAAAAGAAAGTTCTCTGAGGAAAACAAATCCTTCGGAAGTAGAATGGAACTAAAGGAAACTGCTGACTTTATGAGAAATCAAGGGACAATAGTTCAAAACCAAAAGAATGAAAACTTAGAAGAAAATGTGAAACATCTCATTGGAAAAAACAACTGATATAGAAAACAGATTAAGGGAAGATAATTTAAAAATTATTGGGATACCTGAAAGTCATGATCAGGAAAAAGAGCCTTGTCATCATTTTTAAAGAATTCCTACAGGAAAATTGCCCAGATAGCCTAGAATCAGAGGGCAAAATAGAAATTGAGCGAATCCATCCATCTCCCCAGGAAATTCATCCAAATAAAAAACAACCCACCAGGAATATAATAGCCAAGTTCCAGAACTCCTAATTCAAAGAGAAATATTACAAGCAGCCAGAAGGACACAATTCAAATATCATGGAGCTGCAGTCAGGATCACACAAGACTTAGCAGCAACTACAATAAAGCCTCATAGGACTTGGAATATAATATTCTGGAAGGCAAAAGAGCTTGGAATGCAACTGAGAATCAACTACCCAGCAAAACTGAACATCCTCTTGCAGGGGGAAAAAGGTGGACTTTCAATGAACCAGGGGAATTTCACATGTTCCTGTTAAAATGGCCAGAGCTGAACAGAAAGCTTGATCTTCATATACAGGACTCAGGTGAAGCATAGAGAGTGGAGGAGAAGGGTAAAATATGAGGGACTTAATTATGATGAACTACATGTGTTCCTGCATAGAAAAATGATACTGATAATACTCATAAGAAACTTCTCTTTTAATAGATCAGGTAGAAGGAGCTTTTATAGTTGAAGCACAAGAGACAGCTGAATTAGAAGATATAATATATTGTAAAAAAATGGAGTCAATGGCTAAAAGGGAAATGTAATGGAGTAAGAGAAAGAAGAGGAGGAATAGGCTAAGCTATTTCATATGGTAAGATTTTTATTTACAATGGAAGGGGAGAAGAAGAGGGGGAATGAGGGAAACTTCGCTCTCATCAGAGGTGGATAGGAGAGGAAACACATATATACTCAATGGGGTATAGAAATTTATTTAGAGTAAGGAGAGAAGGGGGATGGGGGAAGGGGGGTGTGAGTGATGGAGGAGAGGGTGGACTGTGGGGGAGAGTGGTTAGATATAACACATTTTCTTTTTTACTTCTTGCAAGGGGCTGGGATTGGATGGCCTATCTGGGACCAGAGGGCCCGATGATTGCTGGGTCTTAGAGGTGGTATGTGGCACAGTGTCTCATGGCCCCAGGGCCAGTGATCAGTCTGCAGTACCACTTGGCTACCCTACAGCACATTTAAGAAGAGGGACAGAGTGAAAGGACAGAGAAAATATACTGCATGGTAGAGGGGAAGTACGAATGGAGGGAGTTGTGATCAGCAATGGTAACAGCGGAAAATTATGGAAGTAGCTTTTGTGATAGATTTATCCTAAAGTATGTGATCCACCCGTGACAGAGCTGGTGGTATTGGAACACAGACTGAAGCACATTTATCATCATCATCATTATTATTATTAATAATGATAATAATATTATTATTATTATTTTAGGTGGGGGTATGGAACAGATGGGGTTGAGTGGCTTGCCCAGGACCATATGGCTGGGTGATTGTTGAGTGTCTGGGGCCAAATTTGAATCCAGGTGCTCCTGACTCCAGGGTTGGTGCTTTGTCCTCTGTGCCACCTGGCTGTCTTATTATTATTATTATTATTATTATTATTATTATTATTATTATTATTATTGGTTTTTGCAGGGCAAATGGGGTTGGACTTGCCCAGGTTCACACAGCTGGGTGATTGTTGGGTGTCTGGAGCTGGACTTGGGCTTCAGTGCTCCTGACTCCAGGATCAATGCTCCATCCACTGTGCCACCTAGCTGTCCCAATTATTATTATTTTTTAATTTTAATTTTAATTTTTTCCTCTTTTCATCACTTTATTGCTCATGAGGGTCTATATTTGTGGGGGGAGAGTATTCTGTTTACTCTTAAACAAGAATATTTTAGTAATGTAAAAAAATCATTTGTACAAAAATAAAATAAATATAATTAATATAATTACTTCTACTTTGCATTTTGAAATAACATTTCCCTTACTGAGACTATAAGCTCTAAATGGTGGTACTAATTCCTCTTTTTGCTTGATGGGGTATTCTATTGGCAAGAGCTAGCTCTAGGCTCCTGATTTATACATTATTCTGCTCTTCACAGGGTAGAGGAAGTAAAAGGAAGAGATAGAATCAAAACTTCAAGAGTACAAGGATTATTTCATTTTTGTTTTTTGTGTCCCCAGGGCTTTACAGAGTCTAGCACTGAGCTGTCTCTTAATAATGTTTGTGGGATATAATTAGCAAACAATCCCATTTCTCATTATTATTACATATATAATATAGTTATATCTTCACTGGTCTTAACATTATTATATTGTTATGAAGCAAAGTTCAAATAAAATTGGTGATATGAGAGGATATATAAGCAGGCTCTGAGGTAAGATAAACTGCAATTCTGAGTCTTGGGAGGAATTCAATTGATGTCAAATAAATAGAAAAGGAAAAAAAACTTTTTTAAAATTTAATTTTACTCCTTTTCAGTTACCCTACTCTTTTTTCCTCTTCCTGATTCTTCCCCTTCACCAATTTTGGGGAGGACACAAGCAAAGGGAGAAGGAAAAAGAAAATCTTCATAACAAACATGTAGAGTCAAGCAAAGTAAATCCCTACAATGGCCATATCGAAATATGTACATCTTTCCAATTAGAGGAAAGAGAGTATTCAACATTCATCTTTTTTGTAAGATTTTGAATTCCACACTTTCCTATCACCCTCCTTTCCCACCTCCTTCTCCATGACAGCAAGTAATCTTTTATAGATATATGTACAATCATAAACATACATATATATATATATATATATATATATATGTCTTATTCTTCATCGTAAATTCACCACTTCTCTTGCACAAAGTGTTTAGAATGTTTCATTTTCAGTTTGCTGGAATTGTGACTTGTCAGTGAATTATCATTTTTCCTTACTTTTTTTGTTTTCCTTATGGTATTATTGGATGAAAGTATTTTGATTTTCTTATTTTCTTCTATTTCAATTCATACAAGTCTTCTAATGGAAGAGAAAATTTGCAAAATATGTCACTAAATCTTTCCTCTAAAAATGAATGCCCACACAATGATGTGTGGTGGAGGGTTCCATGACTGGGGAGGCATGAAGTAAACCAGAGTCAGGTTGAGCCTAACAGAGGTAGCAGATGCATGTCTGCTTCCGGGAGGTGGTTGGACTGACTGCCTCAACCAGTGGCTTTTTAAGTGATTAAAATCAAAATCAGTAATACTAAATTTCTTATACCCTTACATTAAATGCATCATCTAGATTATGAAAAATGAGAATATATAATATAACATTTTATATTACATTACACTGGTGACATACAGAGAAATACCAACAAGCTCACTCTTAGTGTATATGCCCAACCCAAGTTGTAAGGGACTGTGTGATCCTGAGGTGTAGCACAGTTGGGCAGTGCTTTACCTCATGTGTTCCTGTGTGTTTGATATTAAAATAAGCAAATTCATCTATTTCTGTCTATGAAAATGACTGGAATCCTGCTGAAATTATATCTAAATCAGATCAGTGAAACAAGTATTAATATTTACTTTATTTTATCATTATATTTATTATTATTTTACCTTTTATGATGCCAGGGGAGGCTCTGTGTCCTTTGCCTGCCCTGAGCATACATTTCCGCCCCACATATGCACACAGTAACAAAATGCTTTTCCACCAATGCAAATGTGCAGGAAAATTTTAATAACTTGAAAGAAACAACAATTTAATATATATTACAAAATTACAAAAAAAACACATATGTCTTACAATAGAACTTTTAGTAGACTGGTTGAATTGGGAAGTAAATTGAGGCTGAACATCCTTTAATATGCAAAGAACAATGTAAATCCATGATTCTCTTTAGGAACTATTCCTGAAAGAAGGCAAACTTTTTTTTTACAAAGACCTCAAAAAATATCAGAAAGTAATTAGTTGATCAATTACTCTGCTTTCTATAGGTTATATATGTCTGTCTATACATAACCAATATATTAAATGCAAAATAGAGAGGAATGTGGCCAAAAAGTAGTCTTTCACATGAGTCTGAGAAATGCTATTAAGCATGTAAAAAAAATCACTTTTAAATGAAAAAGAAGCACAGATACAAAAAAAAGATGAAATTAATTTAGACTATGAAATTTTATCCACATAACGTTAACTTGTAAAGTTCATAAAGTCAATCAAACAAATTGCAAGTCACTGAAAAAAGTTGACCTAACTAGTTGTTTGACTTCAACTTCCGCAAATTATTTAAATTCACATTATGTGCACATCACTTGCTCAGTTAAATGAGACACTTCCATTGCTCTCTCTAGTTCACACTCTACTATAGCAGATGAATATCATTTCTCAATTTATTCGAGACAGGTGATTAATCAGCATAATTTAAATATGCTCATTCCAATGGACTAGATTTTATTTTGTTTTTTCCCCACCTCATAGACACAGATGTAAAATTGGAAGTATATCTCATCGTCTTTGATTATCTTTTCTTTTAATATTTAAATTTACTATGTGATTATTTAAACATAATAAGAAATAAAATCTCAGACTATTGTTAGAGGTAAGAATGAATTAAGTAAAAGATTAATTCCAGGGTCATAATAGATGAAATATCTTTACATTTAATTTTATAGAAGCTGTTAGAGCCTTTATTAATACTGTGTGATGAATTATGAGATCTTAGGAAATATTCAGTGGAATGTAAGCTTCTTGAGGCCAGGGTTTGTGGAGGGGATGAGGTCTTTTTTTTTCTATTCTGTCAATAGAATCATTACCATAGAAATCACTTAATAAATGTTTGTTTAATTGAATTGTTAAATTGAAATACCAAAAGACAAAGAGGAATTACCATATTTTAGACAACCTTCAATTACAGCACAGGGGTATAAAAATTCATATATTATCTATCATGGAAAGCACATCAGCTGTACTCAACATACAGAATAAAGATTGTCTTATTTTTAATATTTGCATCCCAAATTTTAGCAATCTATTATGTAGTAAATATCTAAAAAATGTTTTTGATTCATTCATCTATTTATACATGTCTGTATATATATTCTCTTCATAATAGACTTAAGAGGTTTTTACAACCAATACTTAAAATAGGATCAAGAGAAACTCCAAAACATTTAGCCTCTCCATTTCTTTAGTAGAGATACCAACTACTTTGATCTTTGCTCTGATTAGAAATTGATGTATGTCTTAGTAGATAAATATTAATCATCAATAAGGACTCATTAAGTATCTACTATTGGTCCAGTCAGGTCCCAATAACTAGAAAGTAGAGAGGAAATGTTGACATACTTTCTTTCTTTCCAACTCATTTCTTATTCCTGCTCAATTCTTATTCCTTGCCCTTATTGTTTAGAAATGTAAACTTACATTTTCTGACACTGCTATAAGAATAACCATTCAAGATAGTGATTAAAATAGTTTAATTGATTAAAATAATAGGCAGATACATACAGATATGATTTACTGATTCACTATCAAAATTCATTTATATGTGTAAAACTCAAGTGTACTCAAAATTTGCATAAGTATATATATATGCAAAATATGCAAATATAGATGGAGATGGAGAATGAGACAGAAACACAGACAGGACTAAAGATATAACTAGAGATAAAGACACATGTGTCTTTAAAGTCAGTTCAATTCAAAGCTATGAAAGGATTTAGGATTTTCTTTTCAATCTCATTGTATAATATCTTAAAACTATTAAAGTTTAAGACAGAATTAAAATCTTGGAATCACTTGGAATAATCATAAAAGTATATAAAGACAGGTACATCTCTGTTTCTGTCTCTATCTTTCTGCTTCTTTCTCTCCCTTCTTTCTCTGATTAGAGCTAAGATTCCATTTTTGTCTTTATTACATATATTACATAGATTATATACAATGATAAGAGTTGTTTTTCTTTTCCTAATCATCTCATTAAGGATGATTAAATCTTTTATTTCATAACCTATATTCTCTTTGCCTCCACATTCTCCCATCAAAACGATTGCCTTTTGGTGTTGTTATTGTTATGGTTTACACTATTCAGCAAGACTGGAAAACAAACAAGGTTCCCCAGGATTCTCAGATATAGAGGAGCTTCTCTGGTCATCTGAATTTTAGACACTCAAAAACTATTTGGATGACCTAAGTCAATTTTAATTAGAAATAAGTATAATTCCTTACTTTGAAGCAATCCTTTCCCCTTCACTGAGCTCAGAGGACTCTCTCAGTACACTATCCATTTCACACATATGTTTCTGTATAGCTGCAGTCACTTCACTGTGTAGAAAACTTATTCCAGTAATGCCACCAAATACCTGAGGAAAGTAAAAACAATAATGTAAATCCAAAGATGTTAATGGTAGTGGAAAGAATGGAGGATTTGCAACAAGAAAATCTTGATTCTTGTCCTGTTTCTTCCCTTTAATGTGAATTACCTGGGTGCATCAACTAAAATCTTTAGATCTCAATTTCCTCATCTGTAAAAAAAGGGATGGGGAGTAAACTGATGTATGATGGCCCTAAGTCCCATTCTAACCCAAAATCTATTTTCCTGTGCATGAACATTATTTTTCTTTTCAGTTTTTTGGTTGTAAATATCATTACTTGCAAGTTTCCTCTTCTGTGACATTTTGTGCTGTCATATAAGAATGTCATCCACATTCTGCAGTTCCACAGCAGCTTACAATTTGGCTTTAATGGTTCAGTTCCATTCCCAGCCTTTTCAACATTTTTATAACAGCTCTGCCAGAATATTATCAAGATATATATATTTTGTAAATATCGACACAAATACAAAAAAAGTCATGATTAGCTATTTAAACATACATGAAATGTGAGTTCCTCTAATTCTATTTAAACCATAACATACTTAAGATTCGCCTATGTGACTGGAAGATTTTTTTTGTTGATTTCCATAATTCAGGATATGTCTGAGGTGCATGGAAAACAAAAACTGGAAGAAAAGAAAAACAACAGCAGCAGCAAAACATTCCTTTGAGTAAGAAATCGTTGTCTCCAGAAAAAAAAAACTCTATACACAGGACTGATTACCTTGGAACATAACTAGCTTTTATGCCAGTATCATGTTTTACTTGTCACATAAAATTTTGGTTTCATGCCTTGGTTATTTGTAGTAAGCATAAATTTCACTCACTTCTCATGTCTTTTCTATATCCCACAGACATCTAATTTTACAAATGCCTCTATATGATTCCTCACTCCACATTCATGTACTGGAAAAATAGCTATTAGAAAGGTGATTTTTTTGTCAATTTATTTTTTTCTTATTTTTTCCTTGACTTTTATACACCTATTTAGATTGTGTTTTATACTTAGATGAAAAAGAACAGATCAAAAAGTAATTTTTTTATTTTTATGAAAGTTTATCAATATTTATTCAAATGTATATGCATATTTTTAAGTTACACAATATCCTTCCACACTCCCTTCCCATCATCCTCCCCTCAGAAGCAACAGTCTAGTAAATAATGTACCTACACACTTGTGTTTAACATGTTTATAAATTAATCATTTTCTGTATGAGGAATTAGGATTAAAGGAAAAGAAAGAAAACCATGAGAGAGGAAAGAAAAACATAAGAAATTTTTAAAAAGTGAAAGTAGTGCTCATTCAGATTCTGTAAGTTTTTTTCTTTGCTTGCTTTGTTTTGTTTTGCTTTTCTTCCTCTGGTTGTGGATAGCAGTGTCCATAACAGTTTTCCTATGGTTGTTCTAGCTCTCTGAACTTCTGAGAGGAGTTTTATCCATCAATGTTGATCAACTCAAAATGTTGTTGTAAATGTATACAATGTTCTCTTCATTCTTCTCCTTTTGCTCAGTATCAGTTCTAATAATTTACTCCATGCTTCTCTAGAGTTCGACCATTCATGATTTCTTATAGAACAATAGTATTCAGTAACATTAATATGCTAGCTTGTTCAGCCATTCCCCAATTTATGGGCATCACCACAATTTCCAATTCTTTGCCACTACAAAAAGAATTGCTATGAATATTTTGGAACATGAGGAACTTTTTTCCATCTTTTATGGTTTCTTCTGGGTATAGGGTTTAGTATTGGTGTTGCTGGGTCAAAAGGTGTCAATTTTATTGCTCTTTGGGCATCGTTCCTGATTGCTATCCAAAATGTTTGGATCAGTTCAAAACTATTCCCAATCTTCCCACAACCTCTCCAACACTGGTTATTTTCTGTTTTTGTCACTTTAGTCAATCTGAAAAGTGTGAGGTGTAATCTCATATAGTTGTTTTAATTTTCATTTTACTAATCAGTAACAATTTGAAATATTTTTTCATATGATAATGAATAGCTTTAATTTCTTCATTTGAAAGCTGTTCATATCCACTTATGACCATTTATCAATTAGAGATGACTGTAAACTTATAAATTGGATACAATTTTCTATATATTTTAGAAAGGAGACCTTTATCAGAACTCCTAACTGAAAATTGTTTCCCAGCTTTCTGTTTTCCTTTCAATTTTGGCAGCTTTGATTTTATTAGGGCAATACTTTTTAATTTAATTTATTTATTCAAAATTATCTGTACATTTTTAGAAAGATTTTATTTATTTTGAGGTTTACAATTTTCCCCCATTCTTGCTTCCCTCCCCCACCCCCACAGAAGGCATTCTGTTAGTTCTTACATTGTTTTCATTGTATACATTGATCTCAGTTGAATGGGATGAGAGAAAAATCATTTCATCAAGGTAGAAAAATAAAGTATAGTAAAATTACATAATAACAGGTATTTTTTTAAATTGAAGGTAATAGTCTTTGGTCTTTGTTCAAACTCCACAATCCTTTCTCTGGATACAGATTGGTATTTTCCATCACAAATACTCTAAAATTGTCCCTGGTTGTTGTACTGATGCAATGAGCAAGTCCATTAATGTTGTTTATCACACCCATGCTGTTAGGGTGTACAATGTTTTTCTGGTTCTGCTCATCTCACTCAGCATCAGTTCATGCAAATCCTTCCCGGGTTCCCAGAATTCCCACCCTCCTGGTTTCTTTTTGCTTTTTTTTAAACTTTTTTTTCCTTTTTTATTATATTTTTCATTTTGTACAAGTTTTTTTATACATTAATAAAATATTCTTGCTTAAGAGTAAGGATAATACTCCTCCCCCCAAATATAATCCCTCATGAGAAATAAAACAAAATAAAGAAAAAAAATGTGTTTCAGTCTGTGTTCTGATACCATCAGCTCTGTCTCAGATGGTTCATATTCTTTATAAGTCCATCACAAAAGTTACTTCCATACTTTTCCACTGTTGTTGTTGCTGATTGTAATTCCCTCCATCCGTTCCTCCCCACTACTTTATATTATATTTTCTCTCTCCTTTCACTCTGTCCCTCTTCTGTAAGGTAGCTGAATGATGCAGTAGACTGATCACCAGTCCTGGGGCCCACATACCACCAGTGAGATCCAACAAATACCCAGCCCCATGGTACCGGACAGGCCACTCAATCTCAGACCCTTGCAAGAAGTAAAAAAGAAAATGTGTTATATCTGACTATTCTCTCCTATGATCTACCCTCTCCTTTATCACCCACATTCCCACCCTTCCCCCTTTTCCCCTTCTCTCCTTTTTATTCTAGATGTCTATACTCTATTGAGTGTGTATGCTGTTTCCTCCCTGAGCCATTTCTGATGAAGGTTCCCTCAATCCCCTTCATCTTCCCCTCTTCTATTGCAAATAGATCATTGAAAAAATTGTAAAGAGCATCTTTTATATGAAATGTCTTAACCTATTCCACCTCTCCTTTCTCTTCCTCCCAGTACATTACCCTTTTAGCCATTGATTCCATTTTTTACAATATATTATATCTTCAAATTCAGCTCTCTCCTGTGCTTCATATATAAAAGCTCCTTCTACCTTGTCTATTAAAAAAGAAGGTTCATATGAGTATAATCAGTATCATTTTTCTATGCAGGAATACATGAAGTTCATCATCATTAAGTCACTCATATTTTACCCTTCTCTACTCTCTATGCTTCGCTTGAGTCCTGTAATTGAAGGTCAAACTTGCTGTTCAGCTCTGGTTGTTTCAACAGGAGCATTTGAAATTCCCATGGTTCAATGAAAGTCCATCTTGCCCCCTGGAAGAGGATATTCAGTTTTGCTCGGTAGTTGGATTTTGGTTGCATTCCAAACTCTTTTCCCTTCCAGAATATTATATTCCAAGTCCTATGGGCCATTAATGTAGTTGCTGCTAAGTCCTGTGTGATCCTGACTACAGCTCCATGATATATAAACTGTGTCCTGGCTGCTTGTAATATTTTCTCATTGACTTGGGAGTTCTGGAACTTAGGTATTATATTCCTGGGTGTTGTTTTTTTTTGGATCTCTTTCCAGGGGAGTTCAGTGGATTCTCTCAATTTCTATATTGCCCTCTGCTTCTAGGATATCTAGGCAATTTTCCTGTAGGAATTCTTTAAAAATGATGTCAAGGCTTTTTCCTGATCATGACTTTCAGGTATCCCAATAATTTTAAAATTATCTTTTCTGAGTTTGTTTTCCAGATCAGTTGTTTTTTCAATCAGATATTTCAAATTTTCTTCTAATTTTTCATTTTTTTTAGTGTTGAAGTACTGTGTCTTGAGTTCTTGCAATGTCATCAGCTTCCTTTCGTTCCATTTGACATCTGAGGGAATTGTTTCTCTCAGAGAGTTTTCTTATCTCCTTTTCCATCTGGCCAGTATAAGTGATGCTCTTACCCTTTTCCATAATCTCTTCAGGGTATAGACCCAGTAATGATATTGCTGAATCATAGGGTATGCACATTTTTGTAGCCCTTTGGGCATAATCCAAAATTGCTCTCGAGAAAGTTTGGATGAATTCACAGCTCCACCAACAATGTAATTAGTGTCCCAGAATTCCCACATCCCTTCCAACATTGATCATTGTCCTTTTTGGTCATATTGGCAAGTCTGAGAGGTATGAGGTAATATCTCAGAGATGCTTTAATTTGCATTTCTTTAATAAGTAATGATTTAGAGTAATTTTTCATATGACTGGATTGCTTTGATTGCCTCAGGTGTAAATTGCCTTTGCATATTCTTTGACCATGTGTCAGTTGGGGGATGGCTTATTTTTTTGAAAATTTGACTCAGTTCTCTGTATATTTTAGAAATGAGTCCTTTGTCAGAAATACTAGTTGTAAAAATTGTTTCCCAATTTACTACATTTCTTTTGATCTTAGTTACAGTTTTCTCTCTGCAAAAGCTTTTTAATTTAATGAACTTAAAATTATCTACTCTGTTTTTAATGATGTTCTCCATCTCTTCCTTGGTCATAAACTTCTTCCCTTTCCATAGATCTACTCCATGACCTTCTAGCTTCCTCATAATATGTTTTTTTTATTTCTTAATCCTGTATCCATTTTGATCTTATCTTGGTATAGGGTATGAGGTATTGGTCTAATCTAAATTTCTTCAATACTAACTTGCAATTTTCCCAAAAGTTTTTATCAGTGAGAATTTTTATCCCAATAGCTGTGCTCTTTTGGTTTATCAAACAGCAGATTTTTATAATCATTTCCTGCTATTGTACCTAGTCTAGTCCTCTGATCCAGAACTCTATTTTTTAGTCAAAACCAGACAGCTTTGATGACTGATCCTTTATAATATATTTTAGATCTGGTAAGGCTAAACCATCTTCTTTTGCACTTTTATTCACTGAATTCCTGGAAATTCTTATTTTTTTATTTCTCCATATAAATTTACTTGGAACTTTTTTCTAAATCATTAAAGTAATTTTTTGGAATTTTGATTGGTGGGGCACTAAGCAGTTTATTTTTAGTAAAATTGTCATTTTTATTATATTAGCTTGACTTATCCATGAGCAGTTGATGTTTGCCCAGTTATTTAAATCTGATTTTATTTGTGTGAAAAGTATTAAGATTTTGAGTCTGCCTTGGCAGGTAGACTCTTGGGTATTTTATATTGCCTGAGTTTACTTTGAATGGGATTTCTCTTTCTAGTTCTTTCCACTAAATCTGCTAGTAATAAATAGAAATATTGAGGATTTATGAGGGGTTATTTTATATCCTGCTACTTTCCTAAATTTGCTAATTATTCCTAGTAGTTTTTTTAGATGATTTTTTTGGGATTCTCTAGGTATAGAATCATGCAAAGAGTGAGAGTTTTGTCTCTTCCTTCCGAATTCTAATTCCTAAAATTTATTTTTCTTCTCTTATTGCTGAAGTTAACATTTCTAACACAATATTGAATAGTAGTGGTGATAATGGGCATCTTTGTTTCACCCCAAACTTATTGGGAACTTATTGGGAATGCTTCTAGCCTATCACTGTTGCTTAGAATGCATGTTGAGGATTTCAGATAGATACTGCTTATTATTCTGAGGAACTATCCATTTATTCCTACACTCTCCAGTATTTTTAGTAGGAATAGGTACTGTATTTTGTAAAAAACTTTTTCAGCATCTATTGATATAATCATATGATTTCTGATGGGTTTGTTATTGATATAATTAATTAATACACTAACAGTTTTCTTAATATTGAATCAACCCTGCATTCTTGGGATAAATCCTTCTTGATCAAAACATGTTATCCTAGTGATAACTTGTAATCATTTTGCTAAGATTTTATTTAAAATTTTTGCATGTATGTTCATCAGGGAGATAGGTCTATAATTTTCTTTCTATTTTTTAACTCTTCCTGGTTTAAGTATCAGCAACTTATTGGTGTCACAGAAAGAGTTAGGCAGAGTTCCATCTTCATCTATTTTTCCAAAAAGTTTATATAGAATTGGAAAATTTTTTCCTTAAATGTTTGATAGAATTCACTTGTGAATTCATCTGACCCTGGAGATTATTTATTAGGGAGTTCAACAATGTTGTTAAATTTCATTTACACAAATAGGATTATTTAGATATTTAATTTCCTCTTCATTTAACCTGAACAACTTATATTTTTGTAAATATTCGTCCATTGTAAATATTCACTCATTTCACTGAGATTATCAAATTTATTGGCATAAAGTTGGGCAAAATGATTGCAAATTATTACTTTAATTTCCTCCTAATTGGTGGTGAGTTCACCCTTTTTATTTAGGATGCTAGCAATTTGTTTTTCTTCATTCTTCTTTTTGATCAAATTGACCAGATATTTTTATCAATTTTATTGTTTTTTTTCCATAAAACCAGCTCTTCGTTTTATTTATTAGTTCAATAGTTTTATTGCTTTCAATTTTACTAATTTCTCCTTTAATTTTTACAATTTCTAATTCAGTATTTAATTAGGGCTTTTTTAATTTTTTCTTTCTCTAATTTTTTTAGTTGCATATATATTTTATTGATTTCTTCTTTCTCTAATTTACTCATGTAAGCCTTTAAAGATATATATATCCCCTGACAGCTTCCTTGAGTGTATCCTATAGGTTTTAGTATGTAGTTTCATTGTTACCATTATCTAGGATTAAATAATTAATTCTTTCTCTAATTTGTTGCTTGATCCACTTATTCTTTAAAATGAGGTTATTTTGTTTTCAATTAGGTCTATATATCCCTAGACCAATATTGCATATGATTTTTATTGCATTTTGATATGGGAAAGATGAATTCACTATTTCTTCCTTTCTGCAATTGATTATTAGCTTTTTAATGTCCTAGTACACAGTCAATTTTTGTGCAGGTGCAATGTACTGTAGAAAAAAATATATTCCTTTCTATTTCCATTCAATTTCCTCCATAGATCTATTCTAGGTATTCTAACAATCTATTCACCTCCTTAACTTCCTTCTTGTTTATTTTATGATTAGATTTATCTAAATCTGAAAGTTGGAAGTTGAGGTCTCTCACTAGGAGAGTTTTGCTGTTTATGTCTTCCTGTAGCTCTTTCAATTTCTCCTCTAAGAATTTGGATGCAATACCATTGGGTGCACACAAATTTATTATTGAAATTACTTTACTCTCTAAGGTATCTTTTAGGAGGATATAGTTTTCTTCCTTATCTCTTTTAATGCTATCTATTTTTGCAGCTGCTTTGTCTGTGATAAGGATTTCTACCCCTCCTTTTTTCACTTCAGCTGAAGCAAAATATGTTTTAAGCCAATCTTTTACTTTTGTTCTATTTGTATATCTCTCCTTCAAATGAATTTCTTATAAGCAGCATATTGTAGGATTCTGGTTTTTAATCCACTCTGCTATTTGCTTACAGTTTACAGGAGAGTTCATCTCATTCACATTCAAAGTTAAAATTATTAACTTTTTATGCTATCTTCCATCTGTTTGTATTTCCCCCCTTTTTCCCTTTATCCATATACCCCATTGTTTTCTTCCTGAATACCACCACCATCAATGTGTTTGCCCTCCTGTATCAAACCCCTCTACTTTCTTTCCCCTCTCCCTTTTTTCCTTCTTCCCTAACTTGTTTTAGTTCCCCTTTTTCTCCCCCTTCTCCTTTTCCCCTTTTAATGCATAAAAGGTAAGATAAGTTTCTTAACTAAGTTAGCTTTAATCCAAGTCTGATGAGATGAAGATTCAGATGGTTCTTATCTCCTCCCCTTTCCACCTCCATTTCAATAGGTCTTTTGTACCTCTTGATGTAATGAGATTTACCCCATTCACTCTCCTCCATTCTCCCATCATATTTACTGTTCTCCTTTTTAAGGAGTTATATTTTTTAAATAAGTCTATCTGAGTCACAGAAAAGTTATGAGTATCCATCACTTCTGGCTAAGTATATTCTCTCTAATAGAGTTACAATTTGCCAGAGTTATGAGACTATTTCTCCCAAGTGAGTATATAACCAGTTTTATCTTACTGGATGGCAGTTTTCTTTACCCTTTACCCTTTAACCTTTTCATGTCTCTTGAGTCTCCTGTTTGATATCCAATTTTTTTTTATTTAGCAATGGCTCTTTTATAAGTAAATATTGGAAGTCTCCCATTTCATTAAATGTTCATCTTTTCCCTTGGAAGAGAAGGCTCAGTTTTGATGTATAGTGGATTCTTGGCTGCATTCCAAGCTCCCTTGCTCTTTGGAATATCTCATTCCAGGCCCTTCTATCCCTTAATCTTGATGTGGCCATGTCCTGCATAATTCTTACTGGCTCATTGGTATTTAATTTTTTTTCTTTCTTGTTGCTTGCAGGATTTTTCTTTTATCTGATAGTTCCGCAATTTGGCCACAACATTCCTTGGTGCTTTCATTTTTAAGGATCTCTTTCCTGAGGTGACCAATGTATTTTTCAATAACTATTTTGCCCTCTGGTTCCATGATATCAGGGCAATTTTCCATCACTAAATCCTGTAATATAAAGTCCAGGCTTTTTTTTTTCTCTTCAATGTTTTAGGAAGGCCTATAATTGTCTGGTTTTCTCTTCTTGATCTGTTCTCAAGGTCAGTGGTTTTGTTGATGAGGTATTTTACATTTGCTTCTATCTTTTCTATGTGTTGGTTTTGTTTAATTGAATCTTGTTGTCTCATAAAGTCGTTAGTTTCCACCAATTCCATTCTTTTTTATGGGAAGAAGAATTTTCTTCATTTATCTTTTGCAATTTCTCTTCCAGTTGGTCAATTCTATTTTTGAAGGAGTTTTCCATTTGCCCAAGTGTAGCTTCGAGAGAATCATTTTCTTTCTGCATTTGCACAATTGAAGATCTGAGAGTTATTCTCATTTTGTATTTGTATTTGTCCAATTGTATTTTCCAAGGATTTGCTTTCTTGTTGCAAACTCTCTTGAGTTTCTTTTCCCAATTTTAACAATTGATTTTTAAACTCCTTTCTGATTTCTTCAAGGAAGTCTTTCTGGACTGGAGACAAATCCATATTCTCTTCAGAATTGCTATATCTCTCTGGGTTAGGATCTATTTCTTCTAAGTATTTTTCCATGGACCCCACTCTCCCTGGCCTTTCTTCATATTTCTAGGATCTTGGTGGGGGGGCAGGTCTGGCTCTCATATGTTTGCTTTTAAAGATCCTAGAAGCTTTGTTCTCTTGGCCTAGTACTGCCAAGTGCCAACAAGTAGGGAGCACTGGTTGCTTTCTCTGGAGTGTTTGGGGCCCTCAGAAGCAGGGCTTGAGTTGACCTTGAATAATGTGTTGAGTCCTGTGGGAGGGAGTTAGTGTCTTTCCCTTGAGTGAACTCTGTTGCCCACCCTTAGCCTGAGGAGGTGGGGGTTGTTTATTGTTTTGTTCTGGGCAAAGGGCTCCTCTGAAAGCATGGAACTCTAGTCCCAGCTGGTTGTTCTCCAGGCATGTTCTGAAACTCTGTTCTGGAATTCACCTTCCCATAGCTCCTCTCCCAGCCAAAGACTCTGCAGCTAAATTTGGATCTCACACCCCACCACTCACCAAAGTCTCTACTGCTGAGGCTGGCCCTCTGGCTTCCCCCAGCTGCTGTTCCTGTACTGACCCTCTGTGCTTGTTTCCCAGTTCACCCACTGTCCCCTCAGACAGACCTTCTTGGTAGGTGTTCTTCTCCTAGCTTCTCTTTCTGAGTTTTTTCGATTGAATTTCTCTTACAAGGCTTCTTTCATGTTGCTTTGAGGGGAAATAGGAGCACTTAACACAGTGCCTGTCTTCTCTCTTCCATCTTGGAAGTCAAAATCATCCATTATTCAATTTATAATGTACTATATTTTTTTGCTTGGGCAGAAATTTCTCCCCCTTCCATAGATCTGACAGACAAAGTATTTCTTGATCTGTTGTTGATTGGTCTATAGTACCACACTTTATGTATAAATCCTGTACCCATTTTGACTTTATTTTGGTGTAGGGTGTGAGATGTGGTTCTATGCCTAGTTTTTGTCAATCTGTTTTCTAGTTTCCCCATCAATATTCGGTCAAATAGTGAGTTCTTATCCAAGAAGCTAATGTCTACTGGAAAATAATTCTTCTAAGCCTAAATTTCTCTGGGTATTATCCATAATGTCTATTTTCACTTTAAAAGTGAACCTCAAGCCAAAACAATAAAATGACAGAAAAACTTATCAAAATTCTGTGAGAAACTTTAATTCCACTTAAATTATTCTATTTCTTTATACATTGTATCAAAAAACACATAATTTTACTCATAACTTAATTATCCTTTTAAGACATTTCATAGCCTAATTATGGGGAATTGAAAGAACTTAGAGGTCTCATGGATCCAAGTATATCTCTATGAGTATTGTGTGAAAGTGGACTTCTCTTTCTGTTGCTTGTATGACTCAATCTCTTTTTCAATTACTGGAATGCTCCTTATTTGAAGTGAACTCTCTCTCCTCTAAATTCGTATTGTCTTTACCTTCATGTGAAACCTATTATCACTTCCCTTTTTATATATTCTATGGGACAGCCACTACCAATTATTTCCTGGTCATGATGATACTACATCTCCAAGACCAAAGGTTCAACTCACATGCCCTCCTATATAAGATCTTTCCTGTTGCTTCTGCAGGTATTATTTCTTTCACTACAAGCCAATAATTTTGTATTAACTTTATACATCTAATTATTTACTTAACTAGATATAGGCTGTATTCGCTCAATAACATATAAACATTTTAAGGGATGTCAAATATTCCATGGACTTAAATAAGTATTGTTAATTGATTTAATCAATAATGACTTGCATTGTATTTATATATGAACATATGGCCTAGTAGAAAGAATACTGATTTTGGAATCAAAGAACCTGATCTTAATTCCTACTTCTTTCTCAGCTTTTGATATTGAGCAAATTCGCTCACTTTTCTGAGTTTCAATTTACTTGTAAATGAAATAAAGGTTGTTAGACTAGATAGCCTCTAAAGTCCCTTCCAGCTCTACTTCAATTTTCATATGATGCTCTCCTGTCCACCCAAGAGAATATTGGGAAAAATAATTAAGATAGATATTTGTGATTATATAGTTGACAAGCATATTTTATATTGTATTATATGTTATTATTGGGATATATAGATTATCATAAATTGGTGAATGGGAATTTTTTTTAGGTTTTTGCAAGGCAAACAGGGTTAAGTGGCTTGGCCAAGGCCACACAGGTAGGTAATTATTAAGTGTCTGAGACCAGATTTGAACCCAGGTACTCCTGACTCCAGGGCCGGTGCTTTATTCACCATGCCACCTAGCCACCCCTGAATGGGAATTTTCAAGGGAATACTTATTTGTTCACATCGAGGATACTTTATCAACATTGAGTGTGTACTAGAATATAAAAATGAATAACATGCAAAAAATCATAAACATTAACTATTTACTTTCGAGCCAATATACAATACAGATTAAAGTTATATTCAGCAAAAGAAATGGGTCAAAAATTCAAAGTAGCAACAATAATAACACTTATAAAATAAAATAGCATCAAAATTTGTGTGATAGAATTGAAGATGACTTAGAAAAATGCTTTTAAAAGATATCAATATGAGTATACTGATTTGTTCAAGGAATTTAACAACTCCAGAAAAAATAAAAAATATAATCCTCAAATAAGTAGAAAATATGTCTTTAAAATCATAGAAAAAATAACACTGAAAACAAGGAGACTATTGAGTTCCTTTATAAAACAAAAAACAAAAAAATCTTAGGTGAAAAGTTCACTAGATAAATTATAAACCAATTGGACCCTCCAAAAAGAAATAAGAAAATTAAATTACCAAATCAAACGAGGATGAAATAACACATTGGAATTAATTATATAGCTCTATAAAAGCTTTTGGGTGTAGCTCTCTAAAAACTATTTGTAGTGTATTTCCTCCTCACTCTATGCTTCTAATGAAAGTTGCTGAACTTAAAAATGTGTCTAAACATTCACAAATGTATCCATCAAAAAAAATTGCTGAAAAATTAATTGATATATATTTCACATTAATTTCACATTTATTTCCAAAGCGTACATGTCTTTCCCTTCGTTGTGCTAAACAGTAGCATGATACTTTGAGGTAAAACATTTTGTTCAGTTTATCTTCAATTTTAGATTGATATTAGGGTATCATCAATGTTC
The DNA here is from genome assembly GCF_037893015.1 of Macrotis lagotis. Classification (NCBI taxonomy): domain Eukaryota; kingdom Metazoa; phylum Chordata; class Mammalia; order Peramelemorphia; family Peramelidae; genus Macrotis; species Macrotis lagotis. The sequence goes on along the minus strand of NC_133666.1, from coordinate 524,065,557 downwards.
TGGTAAAAATTCCCCCCATCGTTTTCATAAAGTTTAAGGAATCTGTACACAGGTGTTCACTTTCCAATCACTATAATTTCATTATAAAGTTATCCAAAATAGAAATAATTTGTTTTATCAGTTGATATAGCTGCAAGGTGTTTTTTCAAAGGTTATTTTTTCTTCAGGTGAAGTAAGTTAATGCAGTTGCTATATAGCACTTATCATTTGACTCTGTGGATTTTGCTGCTGATTACAGAAGGAAAAAGTTTATTTGCCAATAAAAGACTAACATCATTTAAAGCCACATATGACATTTTTTTATCAATGAGGACTGTTTTGCAAGTCAATAACTAATAAGAGAGTTAAGTAATGAGCTTGTTTCAAGAGCAGCAAGCTAAGAGCAAGCACATTCTGATATTCCATTGACCAGATAAGAAGTTAAGTAACAGCAGGTGGAAAAAAGGATATTGCTCCCAGATAAGAATGCAGTTTTTAATATGGGCCTATGACGGGAAAAGCTATTCTGTCTTTAAAGATTCACTTTAAGTGTTTATTAAAACCCTTTATTTGGGAAGAGCCTATTACAATTAATGGGAGTGAGCAAACAGCAGAATGAACAGGGTGATCACTTTCCTTGCTCAGAATTGTATTTAAGGGGAATTTCTTTAACAAAGAAAAAAAAGCAACATCAATAGCCACCAAGACCAAAGTCCTTGCTTTCACACTTCTCAAATGATGCAGTTTGGTGCACAGTAGCCAGTACTGACTGAAATGAAATTTAGCTGCTTCTAATTGTTCTTTTTGCATTTATCTTCTGCTTCCTGAGAGAAATGATTCTTCAAAGAAGTGCATGAGGTTCCAGTCTTAAACTTAATGCCAAGGCATGAAGATACCCTAAAGGGGACTAGGCTTCTGGGGTATCATTTTTCTTACCTTTGCTTCTCAGTTACTGTGTTGGACTTCCCAATATTTTATCTAAAGAGGAAATAAGGTGTAGGCTCTTTAGATTTCTAATCAATGCTTTGGGGTCTTTGGGTACTATGGTTTGTTAAGGGAATAACATAGAATGTGAGTTGTGCAGTATGAAATTACTCTAATAAATTTATATTATAAATTCATATATGTCTGTTATTTCAAAACTCCATATGGTAAGAGACTTCATAAAATGACAGTCTAAGAAATACAAAGATAAAACAATGATTTACTCTTCAAAGTCAAACTTTCTGTCTTAACTTTAATTCCCCTCTAAGTGGCTAATGTTTCCACAGAAACATTACACATTAGAACTCAGGACTGATTTAACAGTCCTTTTCTTAGACTGTGATCTCTGCTCCCTCCCTATCGCCCTCTTCATGCATCATTTCAATGTAAAAACAAGATTTATTTCCAGAACATTCTTCACATTTGTCCTAAATAAATTATTGAATTCTATTTTTTTGATAAGCCCTCATTCTTATTCTCATTAAGATGAGTAAACTCCAATAAACTTTCCTTTAGTTCTTATTTTTAAATCCCTTGATCCTGTGTGGTGTTCTTCTCTTTTTGATCTTTGTGCACAACTAAAATAAAAACAGAATTAACGTGATTTGAAGTACCTTCACATACATTGTCTTCTGATTCGATCTTTGAATTAAAATTGAAGTGGTGATAAGTGGTAACTTTTTGGATCTTTCAAGTCAGTGTATATATCCACATGTATTCACAGTCACAAAGATACACACATATATACCTAAACAATCTTCACTTTAATCATTTTGATATTTCAAGTTTTTTTACAAGTACTCAAGAGATATAAGGGGGCAACTAGGTGGTACAGTGGATGCACCAGCCCTGGATTCAGAAGACCTGAATTCAAATCTGGCCTCAGACTAGCTCTGTGACCTTGGGCAAGTCACTTAACCCTATTGCCTTGCAAAAAAAAAGAGACCTATTTTTTTTATTGGTTCAGGAAAATCTCTCCAGCAATTCTGGTGAGAAACTTTTCTTCAATACATCTTCTTAGAGAATTGACATAGAGACATTGAGAAATACCCAGACTTGACCAGGGTTACATATCAAATATAAGTAAGAGGTGAAATTTATACTTGGATATTCTTGATTATTGATTAGCCTTCCTCTCCACTATTTTATCTTGATTCTCATTCATATTCACACAAACATACTTAGATATATGTTTCTATAGGCATATTCTAATATTTCTAAAATAATCAATTATACAAACCAGATTTATGGACATTTGGATCAGTGTAGTAATGGAATTTACTGAAAAAATTTAAATACTGTAATTGAAATATTATAATTGAAATACTGTAAAAAAATTGAAACCAAAGATTTCATTTGAAACACTTATTTGTACTAGTACTTTCTAACTGGTAAACTAACTTTCTTAGAAAGTCTTCTGCAAAGTGTATTTCATATATATATATATATATATATATATATATATATATATATAATTAGAAATTGATATTTTCTCTCTACAGTAAGTTGAAACAAAGAGATAATTATTAAAATATATCATTGGGAAGTGAAAACACATTTTTTCTAGAATTTTGTTTTAATTTTTAGAAAAATCTTGTATTGTATGGAAATGAAATGATCTATGACTCTTCTCTCTATCTCGGAATTGCAAGACAATAGGGTAAAGTAACTTGTCCAAGGTCACACAGCTAGGTAGTTTTTAGGTTTATGAGGTTGGATTTGAACTCAGGTCCTCCTGACTCCAAGACTGGTGTTCTATCCACTGCACCATCTAACTGCCCCTCTTCTTTCTCTTTTAATCATCACAATCAATAATATCAAATCCTATCAATGTCAATATCTTTCATGATAATATTGCCTCTATCATTCAAGTCTTTTCTAAAGGAATGCTAGTCTAAAAGAAGAGGAAAATAACCTGACATTTAGAGTACTTTAGGAATTGCAACATACTTTTCAAACATTTTCTCACTTGAGCTTTATATTAACCCTGTGAAGCAAAAGTTTTTCCTATTCTAATTTTATAGAGGCTGAGTTGGATTAACTGGCTTGTTCAGGATCACCCAGAAAATATGTGTATGAGGATTAAAACACATCTCTTCCTTATTCCAAGCCCAGTAACTATTCTTCTCTTTTCCTCCTAACTTAAAAAAATCTCCTCTTCTTGGGGGAGAGGGGGGTTTATGTTTACTCTTACAACAAAATTATTGTAATAATAGTAATAATAAATTGAATTTTACTTGCAGAAAAAGAAAAAATAACAAAGCAAAGTCCTAATAGTAGGTTACAAAAAAATCAACTCCACAAGTACAAGACTGGGTAGAAATGTTAGACACTACTTTGTTGAAAAAAATCTTAGTAGATTTAGTGAATTGGAAAGTCAGCCTTGTGATATGGCAGCTATTATACTCTGACCTGGTTAAATCACTACTATAGGGAAGTAGAGCCAAGATAGCAGAGAGAAGCTAGGAAGTTACTGAGCTCTCCCAAGTTTCCCTCAGAAATAACATTAAATCAAACCTCTAAACAGATTCTGAAGTGACAGAACACACAAAAAGATGAAGTGGAGCAATTTTCCAGCTTACGATAACTTGGAAGGACTTCAGGAAAGGTCTATCTCACTTGACGAAAGGGGGAATGAGCCCAGTACAGGCAGGGGCAGGGAAGCTGCTCTTAGCACCAATCAGCAACTGAGGACTGCTCCCTCTGCCCCATCTGACTCAGCAGGCCAGTGGTTGTGCAGGCCAGCTGTTAAGACTCTAGGCTCAGTGAAGAAGGGAATTTATTAGCCCCAGAACCCCAGCCCCATGGATTTGACTAGGTACGACCAACACAGGGAGTAAGCCAGAATCACCCAAGGCCCCATTGCAGAAAATTAGTAAGCAGGACCTAGCACTCAGCCCAAGAAGCTTGAGACAGTCACCCCTGTACCCCAAGAACAGAGCTCAACTTTCTTATTTTTAAAACTTTATTTATTTCCCCAATTGTTATTTTTATTTTATTTTTTCCACTCAACTTTAAAATATGAGCAAAAAAACAACAACAAAAAAAGCCCAGATCATTAAAAGCTACTATGGCAAAAGAAAAGATCAAAGCACAAACTCAGAAGAGGAAAACAGTGGCAAAATTGTGCACATGTGAAATCCCAAAGGGGAATATGATTTAGTCTCAAGTTCATAAAGTTCTCTTGGAAGAATTCAAAATGAATTATTAAAAATTAAATAAGAAGGGCAGCTAGGTGGTAAGTGAATAGAGTACAGACCCTGGAGTCAGGAGGACCAACATTCAAATTTGTCCTTAAACAATCAATAATTACCTAGCTGTGTGACATTGCCTTGCCAAAAAAATAAATCAAATAAGAGATATAAGAGAAAAATTGGGAAAATAAATGATAATTACTTAAATTGAAAAAGAATGTACAAAAATTTACTGAATCAAACAACTTTTTCTTATTGTTATTTTATTTTTCCAGTTATATGTTATGAAAATTTCTCAACATTTATCTACATGCATATTAACGTGACACAATGACCTTCCACCGTCCATTCCCAGTCCCATCCCCTCAAAAGCAAACAGTTTAATGAACATTTGTGGTACTCATCTTTATATATTTATCATTTTCTGTATAAGGAATTAATACTAAGGAAAAGAAAGAAAACCATGGGAAAGGAAAGAAAAACATAAGAGAAATTTTTAAAAAGTGGACAGTCTTCATTCTGATTTTGTAGTATTTTTTGTTGTTGTTGTTTATTTATTTTGTTTTGATTTGTTTTCCTTCATCTGGATGGATTGCATTTTCTATAACAGTTCTCCCAGGATTGTCCTAGCCTTCTGAACTAAGAAAAGTTGGATCCATGAAAGTTGATTAATTCAGTGTTACTTTTTATGTGTACAATGTTTTCTTAGTTTTACTCCTTTCTCTCAGTATTAGTTTCTGTAATTCTTTTCACACTTCTCTAGAGTCTGAGAATTCATGGTTTGTTAGAGTACAATATTACTCCATAACATTCACATACCATAACTTATTCAGTCATTCCCCAATTGATGGGCATCCCCTCAATTTACAATTCTTTGCCACTACAAAAAGAGCTTTTATGAATATTTTGGAACATGTAAAACTTTTCAGTTTTTTTATGATTTCTTCTGAATATAAACCTAGTATTGGTATTTCTTGGTCAAAATGTGTGATCAGTTTTATTGCTCTTTGGGCATAGTTCCATATTGCTCTCCAGAATGGTTGGATCAGTTCACAACTCCACCAACAATGCATTACTGTCTTAATCCTCTCCCAACTCTACAACACTGATCATTTTCCTTTTTTGTCATCTTAGTCAATCTGAGAGGTGTGAGGTGATAACTCATAGTAATAAAAACAACTTCTTAACTAATAGAATTGTCCAAATGGAAGCAGATGTTTTTAAAAAAGTCAACTGAGAAAAATAATTCCTTGAAAATTGGAGCTGGGCATAGGATAGCAAATCATTCTATCAGATATCAAAAATCAATTAAGAAAAACAAAAGGATCAAAAAATAGAAGAAAATGTAAAGTACCTCACTGGAAAAACAACTGACCCTAATCCAAGTTTATTTTCTAAAAATAAATCCAGGAAAGATAATTGGAGAATTTTTGGATTACTTGAAAATCATGTTTACTAAATAACCTGGAAACTATCTACCAAGCAATTATCAAGGAAAATTGCCTTGATATCCCAGAATGAGAGAGTAAAATATCCATTAGGAGAATCTACCTCCTGAAAGAGAGGTCAAAATGAAAAGTTTAAGGAATACTTTAGTAAAATTGCCAGTTGAAGGAGAGAATACTAGAAGCACCCAGAAAAAATAAAACAATTGAAATACCAAGTTGTCACAGGTAGGATTAGACAGGATTTACCAGTTTAAGGATTAGGATTGGCAACATTAAAGAATCAGAGGGCCTAGAAGATGGACACTCAACAAAACTGGGCATTTTGCAAGTTCCTGATGAAAAGAGAAGAGCTAATGCCCTCTACATGAAGATTTGGTAAAAATGGGTACACGATTTTGATATAAATGGTGATAATAAGTCAATAAGAAGTAGAAGGAATCATTTATCTGTGAGGTCTATGAAGAAGAGAAGAATTTATCATCAGACAAGAGACAATGAAAATTATGAAATGTAAAAAGGAATAATTCAGATTACATTAAGTTGAAAAGGTTTTGCTCAAACAAAACCAATACAACCAAGATTAGAAGGAAAGGCAGAAAACTGGGAAAAAAAATTTATACCATGTGTTACTGATTAAGGCATCACTTCTAAATTATATAGAGAACTGAATCAAATTTATAAGAATGTCATTGGCCAAAGGATAAATGGTTAAAGTATATGAACAGTAGTTTTCAGATTGGAAAAAAATTATCTATGGTCATATAAAAATGCACTATTATTTAGAGAAATGCAAATGAAAACAACCTGAGATACCACCCCAAATCTATCAGATTGGCTAATATAACAGAAAAGTGAAATGATATGTGTTATAAGGGATGTGGGAAAGCTGAGATAATGCACTGTTGGTAGAGTTGAAAACTGATCCAGCCATTCTGAAGATCAATTTGGAACTATGTCTAAATGACAGTCAAACTGAACATACCCTTTGATCCAGCAATACCACTACTAAGTCTCTACCCCAGAGATCACAACAAAAGTAAAAAAAAAATCCCTCATGGACAATAATATTTATTGCAGCTCATTCTGTACTGGCAAAGAATTGGAGACTGAGAGAAGGTCCATCTATTGGGGAATGGCTGAACAAATTGTGATATATGAATATAATGGAATAGTATTGCTCTATAAGAAATGATGAGCAGACAGATGTCAGAAAAACTTACAAAATACTTACATGAATTGATATTGAGTGGAATAAACTGAATCACAACACTGTAAACCTTAATAGCAACATTGTGATAGGATCAACTATGATAGACTTAGTTAGCTCTTCTCAGCAATACAGTCATCAAAGATAATTCTAAAAAGGCCTGCAAAGAGAAACACCATCTACATCCAGAAAAAGAACTAAGGAAACTAAATTCTGATCAAAGCATACTTTTTTCACCTTTTTAATTTTTTTTCTACTTTTTTCTTGTTTTTATCCCCTTTTGTTCTAATTCTTCTTTCACAGCAGGACTAGTGTGATAATATGTGTAACAAAATTATATATAAATAAGCTATATCAGATTACTAGCTATCCTAGGGTGTGGAAAGGAAAGGATGGGAGGAAAGGATGTACAAAAAGTAATGTTTAAAATTTTATTTACATACAATTACAAAAATAAATTTAAAAAAAGGAAAAAGTAAAGATGAGAGCTGAACAAAAACTTTGATCTTCAAATACAATACTCAAGAGATGAATTAAAAGGAAAAGAGGAAATGGAAAAAACATATTATTCAATAAGATTAAGCTGTTTACTTCCCTATACAGGAAGATGATACTTACAATGCTATTGGAACAGTTAGAAGTAATATATGAAGCAAAGGGTGTTGGTATAAGTAGATTTTGATATGATGATATTAAAAAATAATTTAGACATGAAAAGAGGACTCTACTGGAGGAAGCCGAAAGGAGGAGGTAGCAAAGGGTAAATTATATCACATTAAGAGGCACAAATGACCTACTAAAGTAGAGAAAAAAGAAGATAGGGGTGAGCATTGATTGAATCTTACTCTCATTGAGTTTGGCTCAAAGCAGACAATAACAAACTCTCAGTTGGGTTTAGAAAGTTGATGGTCAAAGCAAAACAATGGCAAAGATCAATAGGTGAAGAAAGAAGAGTATAATTAGGGAAAACCAAGATGGAAGGAAAGACACAGTTGGTTATCATAACTATAAATGTGAATGGGTTAAACTCTCCCATAAAACAATTGTAGAAAAACAGAGTGAATTAAAAGTCATACTCCAACAATATATTGTTTACAAGAAATACATTTGAAGCCAAGAGAAACACATAAAGTAATGGTAAAAGGCTAGAGAAGAATCTATTACACTTCAATTGAAGTTAAAAAACAAAAGCAGGAGAAGCAATCTTGATCTCAGAATAAGTAAAAGCAAAAACCAATCTACTAAAAAAGATAAGGAAGGAAGTTATATCTTGCTAAAAGGTACTATAAAAGGTACTATACTAAAAGGTATTACCATGAAGTAATATCAATACTAAACAAACCAAGTAGTACAGCATCTAAGTTATGAGTGGAGAAGTTACAAGCAGGAATTGCCAGTAAAATAGTATTAGAAGGGGGCATCAATTTTCCTTTCTCAGAGTTAGATAAATATAACCACAAAAAGAAAAAACTATGAAAGACATTAAGGAGGTGAATAGAATGTTTTAAAAAGTTAAATATGGGGACAACTAGATTGTGCAGTGGATAGAGCACTAGCCCTGGAGCCAGGAGAATGTGGGTTTAAATCCAGCCTCAGACACATTATAATTACCTAGCCGTGTGACCCCATTGCGTTGCAAAAAAATTAAATATAATAGCCCTCTGGAGAGAATGAAATGAGGATACAAAGAAATGTATCTTTTTCTCAGTGGTCCATGGTAACCTACACAAAAATTGACTGTGTATTTGTGATAAAATTCTCACAATTAAATATAGAAAGATAGAATTATGAAATGCATCCTTTTCATGTCATAATGCAATGAAAATACATGGATTGACTAAAATTAATTGGAAACTAAATAACTTAATTCTAAAGAATGAGTGGGTAAAACAGAAAACCATAAAAAACAATAACTTCTTCCAAAATAATTAAAATAATGAGACACTTTATCAAAATTTATGGGATTTGGCCAGAGCAGTTCTTAGGAAAAATTTTACATCTCTAACAGGTTGCATGATTAAAATAGAGAAAAAGGAGATCAATGCAAATTTTAAAAAGCTAGAAAAAGAACAAATTAAAAATGCCCAATTAAATATCAAATTCTTTTTTTTTTTAGTTTTTCTTTGCAAGGCAAATGGGGTTAAGTGGCTTTCCCAAAGCCACACAGCTAGGTAATTATTAAGTGTCTGAGGCCGGATTTGAACTCAGGTACTCCTGACTCCAGGGCTGGTGCTCTATTCACTGTGCCACCTAGCCATTCCTAAATATCAAATTCTAAAAATTAAAGGAGATATTAAGAAAATTAATAAAAGTAAGAAAATTAATTTAAAAAGTAATAAAATTAATTAAAATAAGAAAATTATTGAACTGATAAATAAAACTGACTTGACTTTATGAAAAATATTAAACATTTGGTTAATTTGATTTAAAAAAGAAAAAAAAAACAAATCACCAGTATCAAAAATGAAAACCACACCAATGAAGATGAAATTAAAGCAATAATTTCACAATAATTTAGAGTTATTTGGAGCTATTGTGTGCAAATAAATCTGACAAGCTAAGTGAAATAGAAAATATAAATTACTAAAATCAAAAGAAGAGGAAATAAAATGCATAACCTCATGTACAAAAATAAATTGAACCAAACATCAGTGAAAACCTTAAGAAAAAATATTCAGGGACAGATGGATTTTCAAATGAATTAAAACACTTAAAGTACAATACATTCCTATAAAGTATAAACTATTTGGAAAAATAGGTGAAGAAAGTGTCCTGAAAACCACTTTTAAGACATAAAAATTGCGTGGATAGTTAAACCAGGAAGAATCAAAATAAAGAAAGAGAATTATAGACAAATTTCCTTAGTAGATATTGTTGAAAAAAATTTAAATAAAATATTAGCACCTTTCCCACCTAACAATAATCCTATCAAAAAACCCAATTAAAATAAGTTTTCAGCTGTAGACATCTTGGAAGATCTTCAGTGAAAGTCTGTCTGGTCATGGAAAAGAAGGAAATAAAGCTCAGCTAGGTGGGAGAGCAGGAAATTCAACAGGAGGCTTTTAGCCATGCTGCAGTCCAGGTGCTGGCAGTTGTATAGCAAGCCAGAAGGAAGGGTATTGACTCCAGACAAGATTTGAACTCAGGGAACAAAGAGCCAAAAGGCAGGCCTGGGTTGGAACCAACCATTGCATAGATAGAGCCTGGACATAAAGGAAGAAACAAACCTCTGCATAGGCAATGCCTGGATTAATAGGCAGCATTTTTATCCAGTGATCAGACCCCAACCCCAGCACAAAAAAGCTTGAGTCTATACTCTCTATACCCCAGGAGCAGAGCTCAGACAATTAAAACGAGCAAAAAACCCATGATTGTTAACTATAGAAAGCTACTAATCAGATAAAGATGATAAAAATGCCACCTCAGAGGAAGAAAACAGTGACAAATTACCTACATGGGAAGTCTCAAAGGAGTTTTTGAACTGGACTCAAATTCAAAAGCTTGTAGAAGAATTTAAAAACTAAAAAAAAGCATAGTGGATAGAGCACCAGACCTGGAGTCAGGAGGATCTGAGTCCAAATCTGCCCTCAGACATTTAATAATTACCTAACTGTGTGACCTTGGGCAAGTCACTTAATTCCATTGTCTTGCAAAAACTAAAAAAAAAAAACTAAAGAAGAGAGGAAAAAGAAAAATGGAAAAAAATAAATGAGTCATGCAAGAAAACTATGATAACTGGTCAGAGAAATTAACTCCTTTAAAAGTAGAAATAATTAATTGGAATTAGAATGTAGCTCTTCAAAAAATAAAATAACTGGAAAAAGAATGCAACTCATCTAAAACTCCAATCAACTGACTAGGAGGAAATACAGCCCAGCAAAAAAGTAAAATTAGTCATCTGGAAAAGGAAACACAAAAGCTAACTGAAGAGAATAAAACCCTAAAAATTAGAATTAATCAAATTAAAAACTAATGCATTTATGACACATCAAGATTCCAGCAACCTAAGTCAAAAGGCTGAAAAAATGGACAGAAACATGAAATATCTTTTAGGAAAAGAAAACAAGCTGGAAAATAGATCCAGAAGAGATAATTTACAAATTAATGGTCTACCAAAAAGTCTAAATTAGAAAAACAACCTAGAAAATATCTTTCAGGAAATTATTAGAGGAAAAATAATACAAACATACAAAATAGTCCCTGAAAGAATATAGAGACCATCTCCAGAAAGAGACTCAAAGTAAACCTTTGGTTAATTTGATTTAAAAAAGAAGTAAAAACAAATTACCAGAATCAAAAAATGAATAGGATGAATCCATACCAATGAAATGAAACAAAAGCAATAATTTGGAGCTATTTGAAACACTGTATACAAACAAATCTGACAATCTAAGTGAAATGGAAAAAAACATACATGAAAATATAAATTACTCAAATCAAAAGAAGAGGAAATAAAAATAAAATAAAAATAAATTGAACTAAACATCAATGAAAACCCTAAGAAAAAAATATTTGGGGACAGATGGATTTACAAATGAATTATAACAAACAATTAAACAATAATACTTTCCTATACAATATAAACTAAAAATAGGTGAAGAGTCCTAAAAAATTGTTTTTATGACATGAACATGGTGTTAATAATTAAACCAGGAAGAACCAAAATCAAGAAAGAAAATTATAGACAAATTTCCTTAATAGATATTTGGGGGAAAACTTCAAGAAATATCAAAAAAATTCCAGAATGTCAAATAAAGGAGAAAATACTATAAACAATCAAAAAGAAGCAAAGGGATCTGGGTGCCTGGAATAAGCAATGTCAGAGGATAAAAGACCTTAGATTACTGTAAAATGAATTTACTATGCTGAAAAATTCAACATATTCTCTCAGAGAAAAAGATGTATGTTCCATGAAATAGAGGACTTCCAAAATTTCCTGATTAAAAGATCAGAACTAAACAAAGAATTCCATCTTCGAATACATGACTTGAGATGCATAAAAGGGTAAAGGGGAAAAGGAAAAATAAAATAAATGTTTGTTAAGAACATTAAAATGTATATAAACTTACAAGGGAAGAAAATACTTGTAATTCTTGAGAATTATATTTTTCTTAAGATAGTTAAAAGGGTGAAATCAGGTGAAGAAATTATACTTAGAATATATGGGTATGGTTGGTTCTAGTTCTTCATTATTGAAGAAGACCAAAATGACACCAGTATGTTGGAGACAAATTACAGAGCTTCCAACTATGGTTGATCAGAATGCTCTACCACAGGTCGGGCACAAATAGTCCAGGTGAACACTCAGTGGTGTATACTTCTCATATTTCCTTTGAGCTACATTAATTCTGCCTTCATCATAGAACTAAGCACATTCCCAGAGGAGTGAACCTATGCTAGGCAGTTCTGTGCTAGTATCTCCCATGCCTTATAATTAATGCCAGAGTTGTTAAGTGAGACATTCAGTACTTAGAGGCTCTAAACATAATAAAATGAGAAATGACTTTATTTTTTAGATACTTAGAGGTATCTAGGAAGATAGGGGCAGAGGGTGGGATTGAATTTAGAAGAGTTGAACATAAAGAGTTTAGTAAGTGATCTGGGCTTAATCTATACTTTAGCTAACAAGGGTTTTAGTACCATGGTTGGGGTACTAAAGGGATAATGGGAGAGAATACACCAGATACTTAGGTGGATGAGGATTGTAGGGTTGTGATTAGGAATACTATAGAGACAGATGTAGAGAGTATGCTTAGAGGACCTGGACATAAAAATATCATTAAGAGAGATATGCTTTGCTTAAATCTTTGGCTACAATTGAAGGAATTATACTTGGGAGAGGAAACAAATGGTTTGTGAAATTATTTTACTTTGCATAATGTTCTAAGGGGTAAGGTATAAAGTGACTATAATTTGATGTGATTCTGACTCTTGAGAGTGTCTTTATTCCATATTTCTAAAGAGACAGAAGAGGGGAGGGTAATTAGTGACTCTGAGGTAATGCTGCTTATTAGTCACGCAAAGAAAGCAATCAACCTTTGATTGATTGTATTTTAATACCAATTTGATTGAAAGCACTTTTATCAGGTAAGATATTTATCAGGATATATTTTCACAAAGGGGATGCAAGTACAATACAGGGCTGAAACAGTAAAAACATAAAAAGAAGGACTATACTAGGAGAAGGCTAGACAGTAGTGGATAAATAATATGAGGTAAAAGGGCACAAAGACCTATTATAGTAGAGAGAAAGAAGGGAAGATAGGTAAACTGAGTAAATTCTACTCAATAGATTTGGCCCAGAGAGGGAATAACAAACATTTCCAATTGGGTTTAAAAATCTGTTCTATTCTACAGGGAAGTGAGGGAAGGGGGAGGAAGGGATAGAAAAGGGAAGAAGGGACTGATAAAAGGGAAGATGAACATATAAGTGAATGTAAACTTAAAGTTAAAATTTAAAAGAAAAGATAAAGGAGAAAGGGAGCAAAAATTGATACGGAGGAATTAGAGGAAAGGAAAAAGAAAAGGACAAAAATAACATGGAGGGAAATACATATTTAATAATATTGCCTGTAAATGTGAATTTGATGATCCCTCTCCGAAGACAGAAATAGAAAGAAGAATGTATTAAAAGCCACAATCCTACAATATGTTTTTTACAAGAAACAAAATTGAAGCAGAAAGATACACACAGGAAAAAGGTACAAAGTTCTATTGTTCTATAAGGAAACTTTGAATGGCTGGACTCTAGAGAAGCAAGGAAAGAATTCTAGGAACTGATGCTGAGCAAAGGGAGCAGATTGTGCATATTAATAACATTGTGAGTTGAGCAACTTTGATGGATGCAACTTCTCTCAGCAGTTCAGAGAGTTAGGACAACCCTAGGAGACCAGTTATATACAATGTTATCCACATCCAGACAAAGAAAAAATAAAACAAAACAAAAGAAACAAATAAATAAAAAAAAAAACACCTACAGAATCTGAATGAATACTATTTTGCATTTTAGAAAATTCTTTTATATTTTTCTTCCTATCCTATTTTTTTCTTTTCCCCTAGTCCTATTTCCTCATAACAAAAGTTACTAAACTGTAAATATTTTAAACATAAACATATATTTACAATTTTCACAAGACTGTTCACTGGGGGTGGAAAGAATGTAAGGAAATTAAATAATTTTTAAATCTAGATATGCATATGGATTAATGTTGAAAATTTTTCAAAACATATAAATGGAAAAATAAAATAAAATATCAATTTGAAAAACACCTCTCTTTACTCTGTTTTTGAAAATTAGAATAAAACTTATCTTATAAACCATAGTATGTATCACATTCTCCACAGTCTTTCAAATACCATTGACAATGATTCAGTAATAAAATCAGCCTCTTCTTTCATATACTCTGGGATCTAATCTATTTAAGTCGGTTAAGGAATTAATTATTACAACAATTAAATACTTTACTGACTCATCATTTGAATTTCAACTTTTCATTAAGTATTATTGTTCTAAGGGCAATTAGATGACACATTGGATAGAGTACCCAGTCCAGAGTCAGGAGGATCTGAGTTCAAATCTAAGCTCATACACTAAAAATTTACTTAGCTGTGTGACCTTGGGCAAGTCACTTAACCCCATTGCCTTGCAAGGAAAAAAAAATAATGACTGTTCTATCCTATCCAGTGTCAGGATAATTTTGCCTGGCAGAATAAAACAACTATACAATGAAATTTTTAAAAATAACAATTTACTGATTTTCCCTTATTTCATTCATTATGTACTTTCTATTTACTTAGAATCATAGATTTTGGACATTTTCTGGTCCTCCTCTAGCTGCAAAACATAGTTAAGAAATTTCTAAGTGTGACATTGGATAGAGGACTGGACTTGGAAGATCTCCCGCCTCAGACAATGGCTAGCTGAGTATACCTGGCCAAATCATTTAATCTCTCTTTGTCCTCGTTTTTTTTTCATCTGTACAATAAAAATAATAGCACTAAATTCTATAGTTGTTGAGATGAAATGAGATAATGATTTTTAAGTGTCTGACACATGTACTAGCTATTAGTTTCATAATTATCTATTCTTGCTTTCCTTAAAAATTCTTTATTTTCTTCTTTATGTCTCTAGCTAGTGTTCTTTTTTAAATTTGATTTCTACTATCTTATTTCATCTTTCTGTTCAAGTATTCTCAAGCATCTTTCAATGTTAATATTGTTAATTTTTTTAATTCTGTCCCTGTTCATACTTTACCAAAATGTTCTTCATGTGCTCCCTGTTTTGGTTTCTAGATTTCCTCACACATTACACCTTCTCAATAGACAGCTTAATTTTTCCTTCCTCCTCCTCCCTTTTACCCATCTTCTTTTATTTATTTAATATATAACTTTCCAGATATTCTAGCCCCCTAGTATCATTTCGCCATGTCTCAGGGTTAGTCATAGGTAAAATCTACCTTTTTGAATTAGTATCTCTAGTTTATACTGATTATAACTCATACTTTGGACATAGATATCTAAAGGCATGTTAAATGCTTTCTTTCTCCTTAAAACATCTAGTTATTGCTACTACTATTTTAGTTTTTTCTATTTTGGAACTTTTCTCTTAGATATTCAGTTTATTACATTTTTAGGGTCTTTTAAAAAATTATTCCCCATTACTTGTAAATTTAAAACTTTAAAAAATTGATTTCTAGGGCAGCAGGGTAATGAGTAGATAGAGTACCTTTCCTGGAGTAAGGAGGATCTGAGTTCAAATCCAGTCTCAGATATTTGATACTTATTAGCTATGTGATCTTGGGCAGGTCACTTAACCACAATGCCTTGCCAAATATGAAGAAAAAAATATATTTCCAAAGCTTAAGCAAATATATTCTTTCTTTTATTAGATACATTCTTTCATTAGTTAAGGATTTCAGTTATATTGACTATACAAACTTGATTTGTATTAGTGAATTAGAATCCTCATTCATCTTAGCCTCTTGGATTGCAGCAGTGCAGAGAATCTAAGATTTCTTGCATGGTCCCTCCTTTGATTTATAGTTGTTAGGATGCTGTTTTAGACCCAATTCCAAATTCCCAAGAAAATTTGCCTACATCTATTTACTATCATATCTTCATCATCTGTAGGAGTAATAACTTTTTTCTGTTCATGCTGCTCAAATCAAATATTTAAAAACCTACAGTAACATTTTTCTGGAGTTTAACATGAAACTCTCTAGTTTATAATATTTGAAATCCATCTTTTCCCCTGCTTTACCAAAAATGAAAAAAATATTCTAAATGTATAATTCTATTTTTCTTCATGCCACCTCAAATATTAGAAGCACTGTTCCAGTAATTTCCTCTATAATTTGCTTTAGATTTTAAAGAAAATTAAAGAAAATCCTGGGAAGATGGTAACACTTGAAGGATATGAGGACATAACTCTTTTCTTATCGTGTCAAATAGAGATTCCTCTAATATATAGAATCACCAGTGAGAGGAAAATTAAATGAACTCAACACTAGGTCAAATTTATAGGAACAAAACAATCTGAATATGAACTAATCAAGCATCATTCCTGAAGTTCCCAATTCCAACTAACACTATAACAAAGTTACTGTGGCCTGTCTAGAGCAGCCTGTATCCCTTATATAAGTTTTAGGTAAAAGTATCTGGGGACCTTAGCTCCCAAAATGGGTGGGGAGAATTGGTGATTAAAGTCTATGAATAAGAATCAGTAAAAACCATGAGAGAAAGGGGAAAGTACTGTGGAGAAGTTTGAAACTCAGTGTCACTATGGGAAAAAAAATTTGTCATATAGGAATAGAAATTTAAAAATTCTCTAAGCATTCCAATTTAATGACTACAATATAAACAAATTAGCAATTTATTTATATTGAGAAACAATACAAGTAATTCTTCTGGGCCTTTAGATCTGAAATGATTTAAAGCAAGTAAGTATTGCTTTATTATAACTTTCCTTACATGGCCATAGGGTCATCACTATTTTTTCCTGAATCATTTGAAATTATATGTTCTAGAATCCAATGTACTTATCTATACCCAGAACTCCATAATTACTTGATCACTTTCTTTTATGATTCCAATTTTCTTCCTTGATGAAAAAAAGTTTGTGCTTATTAGTGAAAATTATTTACAAAGAAGTGGTTCATATCATCATTTCCTTTGTCTTTTAAGAGATGAAACTGGAAGAATGTCAAGAACTTATTATATGAACTGCTTTTATGGTGAAAACAATTAAGAAATAAATGACTACGTATTGGTTAACATTATAGATATTGTCATTTAAGGAAGAATAAGCTCAAAACTTCACTCAGAAGTCATTGGGCTAAAAAATAACCTGCCCTGAGAAATGCATCCAGAATATCACCCTGGCAATCTTCATGTATTATTTGGTCTAGGTAAGCACTAAGGCCTTTTCCAGTTCTTAAAATCTGTGTTTCTGTGAATTTCTAGTCACTTTTCAAGGAATGGAATCATAGGGTCTCTGAGGACTGTTCCATCTTCTGCTGCAACTAAGAAAATGAGCAATGTTGAGAATTCTCAAGACTTAATTCAACATGGCATCTTCTAGAAAAAAATATAAAAATGAAAAGCGCTCCTAAGCACATTTTTGATGCAATAAACATTTATTGTGCAATTCCAGTAGGACAGGTAATTCACTAAGTACTGGGGATAAAAAGAAAGGCAAACCATAAGTTCGTATGTTAATTGGGGAGAGAATATGCGAGCAACTACATACCTATGTGTGTATATACATATACATACATACATGCATATATATATATATATATGCAAGGTAAATCTCATAGAAAAATTCTATTTGTGATGGGCAGCAATGGATTTTTGGAAAAGAGAATATATAAACTATGTATTGAAATTTGAATTCTTTTTCTTTTGGTTTTTTGCAAGGCAATGGGGTTAAGTGGCTTGCCCAATGCCACACAGCTAGGTAATTATTAAGTGTCTGAGGTCATGAACTTTGAATTCTTGATAAAATAACTTGAATGAATACTAAAGTCAATAGGGAAGGTAGGAAAAATGTGTGTTTTCTGAAATAACTCAAAAAACAGTTAAAAAGAGTAGGGAGGACAAAGCACTGTACTTGAAATAATAGGATTTAAATATAGGGTTCAAATCTTAGTTGTGCCACTTAGTGCCTATGACTAGGCAGTGCAATGCATAGAGTACTGGGACTGGAGTTAGGAAGTCCTGAGTTCAAATCCAATTTCAAATACTACTGACAATGTTGCTCTGAGCACCTCTGTTTCCTCAGCTGTCAAATGGGGAGAATAATAGCACTTCTCTCCCAGGATTGTTCTGAGTATTAAATGAGGTAATATTTGTAAAGTTACTAGCATATATAGTAGGTGCTATATAAATTCTAGCTATATTGCTGTTCCCATTTGTTGTTGTCATTTAATCACAGTGAACTACAGTTTCCTCAGCTGTAAATTGAAAGTATTGGAATAAATAACATGTATGTTCTCTTCCATATTTAAATCTATGAGTCTTGAGTCTATAAGAATACCCCACTCTCTCATTATCATCCAAATGAAAACAGCTGAAAGCATTTTAGAGAAGAAAGAGTAACAAAATTATTGCTATGTGAATAAGGGCATCAGTGGGGAATCCTAAAATAAACTTGGAAACTCAATGCCATATTTTTAACTAATAATAATTTAAAGAAGTTCCTTTGTACTTTAAAATCTATGATTCCAAGTGGAAAATATATTTTAAGGAGAATGTTTACACACACACACACACACACACACACACACAGAGAGAGAGAGAGAGAGAGAGAAAGAGAGAACAGAATTGGATTAATGGATTCCCTTTTTGTGAAGATTTGAAGGATTCATACAAGTAACTAAAAACATTTCAACTCTGATACATATTATTCTCTATATGTTTATATATATATATACCTATATATGATTACAAATATAGGTATATAACAAATATGCATGCACAGATGCATGCATACATAGTAAATAAATTCCACTGGATGTTCTTCAAAAAAAATTTACCCCCTGCAAAATGAAGCAGTGAACTCTTGTTTAGAGTTGGTCACCATGAATAGATTGTTAAGCATTGTATTAGAAAATATTATACATATTCCTATAAAATCTACATATATATATATACTTAATTTGTTAAAGCTTAAAAATAAGCAAATCAGCAAACAAACAAATAAATCTTTTTAAATTATGGAAGAGGAACAAGCATTTCTGGGAGCCCATGTGCTTTTAGCTGCTGCAGTAAAATATGCAGGAATCATACATATAGCATTGACACATTGTCTTTGGAAAACAGCACAATATCTTGTTACATTTCTTATAATAGATCAAGAACTGGCAAAGACTTCCAGAAATAAGCATCAAAGATGTTATTGGAATCACAGTTCTTGAGTCAGTTAGTGTTCTTTTTACTCCACCATGCTGATATTTTGTCTCATTGATTACAGAAACCAAAGGAAAAATAAAAATAATAATAAACTCCTACTTATATCAGATTTCCCCAATGAATATAGCTATCTATATTTCAAAATCTATGAGGACTAAACATCTATCCAAATAAATAAGAATTCAAATAGATTAATCAGTTAATTACAATGACAAAGCTTACATGAATGAGTCTCTTGAAACTAGAGAAAAATATATGGCTGTAATGTAAAATATGCAGCATATAAAAAAATTCCATAGGAAATACATTCCTTTACCTTATAAAAATCATTAACAACTTTGTGGTTAGAGGCAGGAAAAGAACAAAGATGTACATGTGTGTGTATGTGCTTATGTATATGTGATGGGGATGGATGTGCATATATTAAAAGGGAGGGTTAGTGACCACCAACTGATAAAAACAAATACCAAGATACATAGATCTTTCCTTTTTACAAAAGTATAGTTTACTCAGTTGTAAAATATTCAATGTTCTTAAGATTAAATATCTGAATATTGCTTCTGAAAGAACAGCTGTCAACTTAAATCTAAAGTCTAGTTTGTTTACCGACTGTATTTTATATCCTTTAGAAAATGACACCAAATGGCAATAAAATCATTGTAAGTATTCTCCTGGGGAATATAAATGCCCTTTGGATACACTGTACATATCTTTATACATAATTCCAGTTTATTTTCCCTGGAATTATGTTAAATATGTAAAAAGCCTTTTCTTATAAAGGTAAAAATGCTAGATGTTTCCAAGTTGTAATTTACCATTAGTGTCAAAATTGCTTCAGAAAATAAGCTCCTCTCACTGTTTCATTCTTTTTAAGTGTCACTCAGAATACACTCTCAGATATTGTACTCAAAATAAACTTATATGATTTTATTAACTTTTCCAGAAAAATAAATAAAATGTATAACATGTGGTTATATACATGTAAAAACATATATACTTATATACATTGCTGCATATAAAAAGTTATCAAAGTGGGACAAATGTACCCAACAAATAAAAATTAGATAAATTGTTGCTTTTTTACTTCTTTCATAAAGATACATTACATGCATATTGTTTATATGTATATATATATATATATATATATATATATATATAATGCTTTAAATGTTATGGTTTTTGACAATCATAATAAGAATTTTTTTTTCCTTATTTCTTTCAGGACTTAGTGACTTATCTTTGCCCTTTTAAAAAGAAATCAATGGTAGCCAGTCCTGTCAGCAGTACTCATGATAAAAATCACTGACTAGTGTTATCACAGTATATTCTGAAAATAGTTATCTTCAGCATTAACAACCACTGCATGGATATCAGTAAATTTATAATGTTAAAACTCAGGCATTTTCCCTATATGATAATAATGTAAGATTAATGAATAAGGGCACGAAGAATGATTTAGCATTTTAAAGGTCATTGCAGGGGAAAAGATCTTACAAAATTCAATGCAATAAAATTATATATATATATGTATATATATATATATATATACATGTATGTATATATATATATATATATATATATATATAAAACTCTCTACCTTGTACTGGCTTTGTGATAAAAATTTCTTTATAAAGTTTTCCCTCTATGTATTTTATGCTATTTAAAAATTATTTTTAGTTAGCATTTCAAGGCTGTTTATGTCATATGATACTTAATGTACTTTTAAAAACATTTTCTATAATCTACAGTTGTGGTAAATGTTCACCATATTTTAAGAATTTATAGGGTTTTTTTAAGTTATTTTGGGAAAATGTCCAGAACAATTTCTCTTAATATTTCAAAAAAATTAAGAGATGATGGGAAGCAAAGCACATCTAAAATCTTTCAAAATACATTGAAAAAAATTTTATTGAAATGCTAAATGTTCATTTTAGCATAACAACTTTTTAATAAAATTGTTTTTTTCCTTCTTATTGAACTTAATGGTGAATATTTTGAAAAAATCAAGTAATGGTTTTTAATAAAGGTTAGATAAGCAAGGTTTCAGGAATCTTTTTCAATATCCTGGACCATTTGACAGTTGGTAAAATATGTGGATACTTTCTCAGAATTATGTTTGTAAATGTATAAAATAAAGTATAGCATTAAAAATGAAAGGTATTTTTTAGAAATATATTAACAATAAAAACAAGGTCATAGATCTCAGATTAAGAAACTCTGCTCTAAATAATTTGCAATTGTGCTACAGCATATTGAACATATATTTTATAACAATAGAAACAAATAGTTGTATAAATGTTTGTAAAATCTAAAAACACCTAAAATATCTAGTTAACTTATTATAGATTAAGGTAGACAAGAAAAAAAATCCTAGTTTCTTTCTCGATAAACTCAAGTCAAACTATATTAAAAAATTAAAAAAAAAAGAAAGCTAAGAAACCACTACCAAATATAGTAGTACCTGAATTTAGGTATCAATAGCGTTTGTTTGAGTTAGTCCCGTACCTGATATTCATGTTAAACCTCTGCCAGTTTTATTTTCTTTATTCAAAGGAAATATTAAGTTAATTTCCAAGAATGTCTCCCTTCAAAAAAAAATTCCTAGTGATTGATATTGAAGTGTATAAAATACATACAAAATTGACCAGAAGAGGGAATCTACCTGAAAAAATCTGAAGCAAACAACTCTTGCAGTAAAATACTATCTTAGGGTACCAACCATTCTTGGAGAAAATAATGAAAAAAGTTGTATGGTCTGTTCTGAAGAATATTTATAGAAGTTCAATTCTTAATTTACCAGTTGATTTTTAATGTTAAAATTTAATATAACTTAAATTAGTTTTTCCTATGTAATTAAGTTTTATAACTAGTGAAACTATATTAATGTACATAAGTGATTTTTTTCAGATAATGTTTTCTACAGGATTATACGAATCTATACATTATTTGTTTATTAAACTTCCTTAGATCTTCAAGATAAAATGATCATCTTAGTTATTGTGGTATGTAATAGTTAACTATTCTCAGTGAGGAAATAATAATGAAATAATGAGAGAAAGACAGAGCATTATTAGAACTTATCTGTGAACCTAGAAGTAAAATGCAACTCTCAGAAACTGTACAAACTTGGTTAATTCCAGCAAAACAAACGAAGTACATTATTTCTCTTGTACTTTTCCCAACAGTTATTTTAGATAAGATTTCTGTTTCTATGCTGTTTAATATATACATAGATCTTATAATATATTAACCAATAAGTAAAACAGATGTAGTAATAAGGTGCCACTTCATGGAAATGCTATGCAGAAAACACAAATTGTTCTAAATTTGGAGAATGAAAATGTAGCCATTGGAATTTTTTTTCATTTCCCTTTCACTCTCAAGTATAGGATAATTTATCAATATGAAATTAAGAAATCTTTAGAAAAAATAATACCCACAAAAATATTTGACCTCTCAATTAAATCACAGGTTTTCAAAAGAGAAAAATGACAGAGAAGAATGTTAAATGCCTTTGTACAGATATGCTAATTGATAAGTAGAAAGATAAAGTTTAGTAAAAGACTCTTTGAAAAAGAATCTATGTGTTTCCTTCTTGAAATTTTGAAGAATGAGTATGATAGTAGAAAGATTTCCCTGAGAATTACTTATTTTGTTATATTTCTTATTATTTACAATTATAACTGTTTCATATATATATATATATATATAAATGTACATAGATACATTTCATGTTGGAAACGTGTATGACATTTACTACTCATGCAAGGAGAAAGGTATTTACCTGGATTAAGAAATCATCAAATTAATGCATATATTAATACACATATATACTTATATAATGCATATATATAAATGCCTACATAAATATTTATGTTAGAATTCAGATTTCTCCATTATAATAAGTGCTTATTAGAACAAGAATATTTCTCCCCATTACATCTTGTTAAACTAGTTTGGAATCAGTTTTTGAGATCATCAATGAAGATTTCAAGAATTCCAGAGTTCTAGCTATCTTTCCCCTTTTCCCCTTAAACTGCCCCTATTCAGAGAGTAATTTTTCATGAACAAAAGAGAGAATTGTAACTATATTACTTCTTGACAATAGATTATATTTCAGATATTCATTTTCCTTTTTCTTCTCCTGCTGCTTCATATTACCAGAGCACTTAACAATCATTAATTGGTTAAACTATTATTTAGGTAAGTATTAATATTCTCATTTTGCAGACAAGGAAGCAGACATCCCGCTGTGTATCTCCTGGCCACGGGTAAGGAGATCTTCAGATGGGAGATACAAAGTAGGTGAGCCTAGCCCCTAGAGACCGAATGACTTGCCTACAGCCACAAAGTGAGTATGTAGCAGAGCCTAGATTAGATCGCAAAGTTCCTGACTCCCAGTTCTGTGCCCAGACCACCAGGCAAACCTGCCTCTAATGACAGAAATTGTTTTCCCATTCCACTCCAATTAAAGCTCCAAGGATTTTCTTAATTGGGAGTGATGCACTGGGATCAGAGAGCTTATTTGTGACTTTATGAAGCTGAGCCAATACTTCCTGTGTTTCTAGGTTTTGTGATAAAGTGAGTGAAAACTTGAGAAAAACTTCTTTTCAGACAAAATGCTTCATAACAGCTGTGTCCTTCAAACAAAGAAAGGAGCTATAGCTCCATAAAAAGCTCAAAGAGATGGAGGAAAAGGTAACTGGGAAAGAAATTAACTATTTGGCAGATCATTGACCTTACTTTATTTATCCAAAGACTTTTTTTTAAAATAAAAACTCTGAAAGAGAATTGGGATTCTTTGCAGTTTGAGCTACACTCTCAAAATTCCCAGTTTAGAAAGGTAAGTACTAGATAAACAGGAAAATAGTAAATGATTCCTGCCATTGCTATTATTTAAAACATCATTCTCTAGAAATGTTATCCTTCAAGGGCATCAACTGCTGTGTTCCCCTAACATAGTTTTATGCAAAATCAAGGTGGATAAGGAATACTCACCAAAATTAAGATGGAAAAAAGAACCCTCCCTAAATTTATTCTTGGATTTGAGGTTTTGCTAAAGGAGAAAATAAGTGATCCAAAATATGTCTTTTCAGTATTCAGGAGAAGTTCATTGCCCTTCTATCCTGAAGGAGACTTCATAAATGGAAAAGTAGGTTAAGGACAAAAATATCAAATATGAACCAGATACTTTCTGATTGAGAGCTCTGGATTGAAGTATCATCCAGGTTGTGAATATTTAATATTTAACCCATCCTGTAACATATATATATATATAATATATATATATATAATATATATATATATGTATGTATATGTATATATATAATGTATATACACATGATCTATCTATATCTGGGGTTTCATGTATAATTGGCATATATGCTATATTTAATGTTTAATTCAATATAGACATGTCTAATCCTATATGGGGTAGTGAGGTGGCAAAGTGGAGGGAGTGATGGGCCTGTTGTCAGGAAGACTCATATTTCTATGTTCAAATTTAGCTCTAGTCAAGGTCAACTGTGTGATGCTAGGCAAGTCCATTAATAATGCTTGCCTCAGTTTCATCACTTGGAAAGTGGATGAAGAAGAAAATGAGAAACCACTTCAGTGATTTAGGCCAAGAAAACCACAAATGGGGTCACAAAGAGTGAGTCACAACTGAAAATGACTGATTAAGAGCAACAATATTGTATATCATTTTTATTGACATACGCAGTCTAGCTCAGATGAGAGAGCATATAAAGACACAAACTCTAGAAAGTTAACCCCTAGGAAGGGTAGATTTTCATCCTCCTAATATGCTTTCTTTCTCCTCCTATGTTTTCTTATTTTATTTTACTTTTCTATTTAATATATTTTATTTTTTCCAATTGCAAATAAAGATAGTTTTCAACATTCACTTTCATAACGTTTTGAGTACCAAATTTTTCTCCCTTGCTCCTCTCCAAGGTAGCAAGAAATATGATATAGTTAATAACTTTATGATCATGTTAAACATGTTTTCACATTATTCATGTTATCAAAGAAGAATCAGAAAAAATGGAAATGTCGCAAGAAAGAAAAAACCAAAAAACAACAAAAAAGTGACAATTGCATGCTTCAGTTTGTATTCAGATTTCATAGTTCTTTCTCTTGATTTGAATGGTGTTTTCCATCAAAAGTTACACTTGCCACTTATTAGTTGTGTGACCTTGGACAAGTCATCTAGCCCTGATTGTCTCACATAAAGGGCCATCTCCAGTAATCCTTATTCATATCTGGCCACTGGACCCAGGTGACTCTGGAGGAGAAAATGAGGCTGGTGACTTAGCACAGCCTCCCCTTCAATCAAATCCAATTCATGTGCTTGTCATGGCATCACCTCTCCTGATGTCATGGTCTTCTTTGAAAATGAAGGACAAATATTAATCAATTAATCAGTTATCTTGGGTGACCTATTTCTACCAAGATTGATATCCACACAATGTCACTGCTACTGTGTATTGGGTCTATTCACTTCATTCAGCTTGAGTTCACGTAAATCCAGGTTTTTCTGAAGTCTATCTGATCACCATTTATTATAGCACAATAATATTCTGATATATTCATATACCACAAGTCGTTCTACCTCTCACAATTGATAAGCACGCCCTCAATCTCTAATTCTTTGCCACCATAAAAAGAGCTGCTATAAATATTTTTGCACCTATGGGCTCTTTTCCATTTTTTATGATCTCTTTGGGATACAGACCATACTAGTGGTATTGCTGGATCAAAGGTCACACACAGTTTTATAGCCTTTTTGGCATAGTACCAAACTATTCTCCAGAATGATTGGGTCTGTTCACAACTCTATCAGCAATGCCTTAGTGTTTTCCCTCATCCCTTCATTTGTCTTTTATCCCCCACCCTGGTAATATTAGTCAAGCTGATAGGTGTGAGTTGATATCTCAGAGTTGTTTTAATTTTCATTTATCTAAGCAGTAATGATTTAGAGTGAATTTTCATATGATTATAGAAAGTTCTCATTTCTTTAACTGAAAACTACCCATCCATAACCTCTCACCATTTATCTTTTGGGAAATGACTTTTATTCTTATCAATTTAACTCAGTTTCCTATATAGTTTAGAAAAGAGGCCTTTATCAGAAATATCGTTTCCTTCATTTCTGTTTTCCTTCTAATCCTGATTGCATTGGGTATGTTGCAAAACCTTTTTAATTTAATGTAATCAAAATTATCCATTTTATGCGCCAAAGCCTTATATACTGGCTGCTGATCCGTTTCTCAGGGATGACCTGACCTACTCACAGCTATTGTCCCCTGCTCTACAGGTCTGACAATTTGCCTTCTGTGCTGGGACTGGAGCCCTCACTGCTGACTTGTTGAAACTGTGGCAGATCTATGCTGTGGCTAAAAGCCTTTCACTGACTTACTTGGATACTATATCAACTGTACTGCATTCCCCTTTTAACCAAGTGTGTCAGACCTTCCTGAAGCCTTTCCTAAGTCATCTTAAACTAGAAAACTCTTTTGCTTCATCTTTTTGAAGGTTCTGTTGTTCCAGAATCAGTTTAGTGACTGATATATGAAAAGGAAAGGCAAATCAAGAGGGGAGGTCAGCTTGGCCCAAGAAAGGCTTCAAGAAATAGCAGAGTTAGAATGGTGGGTAGGACATGATTTTTGACCATATAAGTATATAGTATTAAGGTTGCATATACTACTGCATATGCAAAAGATAAAAACTCCAATCTGATATTTCCTTAGTTTCCAACTTGGCACAAAACCTTTAAATGCCAGTGCACCTTTGTGCAAGTTCAGTTTCTCCATACTTTTTCTTCAGAGTAATGAAATAGAAAGAGTAGGCAGTGTAACCATCAGATAATACACAAGGTGTGTATTATCACAACTCACTATTCTGACCAGAGATAGATATAATTTATTTTAACTAACATGTTAATATTGGTTTCCTTTTGTTTTTCTTTTGTTTAGTTTTTTTTAGTTTTTGCAAGCAATAGGGTTAAGTGGCTTGCCCAAGGCCACACAGCTAGGTAATTATTAAGTGTCTGAGGCCGGATTTGAACTCAGCTACTCCTGACTCCAAGGACAGTGCTCTATCCACTGTGCTACCTAGCTGCCCTTGGTTTCCTTTGTTTTTAAATGTTTATAAGTTATTTCAATTGAGCATGAAACACAATTTTTATAACACCTTTTTCTTAAAGAACTCAAAGCACCTTACTGCTATTATCTCATTAATATGAAGGAAATTCCAATAAGGCAGGTATTTTAAGCATGCAGAGCCCAGTTTTACATATGGGGAAATCAGCAGAATGGTAGAGACAACTAAACCAAAAATCCTGAACAAATTAAAAAGTGATTTTGGAAACCTCAGCAATTGTACTACCCATGAGACCACATTGTCATTTTCTCAAGTTTCTTATTGAGGCTCTAGGGACATTTAGGTTAGAGCTTTGATTGGTTTTTTTTCCCTAAATATATTTGTGTGGTTATTTTAGGGGAATTGTACATGTTCCTGGCAAACCTTCTAATGTAATTTCAGCAAACGTTGTACACACATATTTGAACATATCCCTATACAGATCAAACAATAAGAAATTATTTTGTTTATAGAAGTCTTTAAAGTATTTTTTTTCAAAAAGACCTAAAGGTCAAGGTTCAAAACTAAGTGATTGATCCTAAAACTAAAAAGTGTCATTCTTTCATTGACCTTGGAGACAATCTCTGCCTCCATTACTCTGTTCCAGATACCTGCAATTTCCTTTGGCAGGGTACTATTTGTATCTTAACCAAGAAGCCAACAATCATTTGTTTGTGGTTACAAAGGGGAGATTTTCATTTGCAAGCATTTTTCCCATATTGTGTAAACTGTGTGTTTAGAAAGTCACCTACATAATTTGGGGAATTGACTAATTAAAAAAAAGAGAAACAGGAAAAAAGACAAACTCATAAGGTTGAATTCAAGTCATTCCAATATTTCTTCAAATATAATATTTGAATACTACAAAATATAGCATGAACAATTTTCCATAGATCTATTATACCTTGAACAGTTGTGATCTCCTAGACTTCAGAATGATCACTGATAACTGATGTGATCTCATTCTCTCTGATAGGATCACAAACCATCCAGGTTTTCTCATCCTGCACAACTTCTATCTATGTTGTATCATAAGTATTCCAATGGGGTTAGAGAGTTGCTTTATATAGTGATAGGAATTTTTCTCTAATTCTCTTGAGATTACATGAAATGAATATCAGAGTTATAGAAGAGATGTTCAACAGTTATCTTTTGCTTTCTCTACTTAACTGGCTCATCTCCTTTTCCTGGTTTACATTTTTTCAATAATGTCTTGAATATAGAATAATAGAGAAAAAAGCAACCTTGGAGATAGGAAAATCTTTAAATCTATATTCAAGTCTCAACTTAAATACATGATATATGAACTGAAGAAAAATCAGTTAAGCTATCAGGGTTCTAGGACAATGCATATCTACACTTTTAGAGGAAGTTCCTCTAGGGATTCTTTAAGACAGTGAGCACTAATAAAATAATCACCTCAACAAAAACACAGATTGTGAAAATTTTGTTAGCAGCAGGGCTTTCCAATCTATTTTGATAGCATATTTATTGGAAGAAGAGAAGGGAATGGAAATTCTAATACTCAAATATATCATGGTATATCTGATACAGAGGATGACTTTAAGAAATGCTTGTTGGTTAATCAATGTTTTCACATTTCAAATCATTATTAAATGATTTTGGTAATAATAATAAGGGCAAGGAGTCTCATTTTCTATGTAACCCAATTTTCAGTTTCTTGTCCTCCTCATTTCTACCTCTCCCTAGATGTATTATTCCCTCCAAATTTCTATTGGAAATTTGCAAAATTTAACATCCATGATAGCACAATGAAATGCAATGATGTTGTGAAAGAAGAATCCAAAGTCAGCCTGTCTCTCTGAATTAATCCATCAGTGACTTTGGTCGTTCTAAAGAAGGAGAATGCAGCATCTCATTATATATGACAAGCACCCTTTTCAAGAGAGTTTTCATTTCAGTTCACTTCAATAAAAAGCATTACATTCCTACCATTACATATAGCATGTGGGCATATAAACATATACAGGAAAATATACCATACTTCTCTTAAGGTTTTCTCGTCTACCTACCTCAACAATGGCACCATCAGGAAGTCTGAGGAAATGTCGGTATAGCTGTTGGAAGCCACTAGGATAAGTGGTATATATCGACACATGAGAAATAGTGCCTTCTGGACCAGTTGCACATGCAGTAATTTTATCTTGATGCTGGAGGTCACAGCTGGGGACACCGGACTTGCTATCATGGTTTCTCCAGATGTAATCATACACTGCCACCTAGTGAGATAGACAGCACCCCCCCACCATCCCCCCATACCCCCCATACACCATACACACACACACACACACACACACACACACACACAGAGAGAGAGAGAGAGAGAGAGAGAGAGAGAGAGAGAGAGAGAGAGAGAAAGAGAGAGAGAGAGAAAGGAAAAAAAATTAATTAACTTCTGGCAAGAGCGTAACCAATTTTAAATGATTTTACAATAAATCTGAAGGCTCTGCCATCTGCAATGCCTGCACTCCGTTCCGCTGCATATTTTTATGACATACATCTAAATAGTGAAGATAGAGAAATCCCTGGTGTGGATTCCATAAAGTTAATTCTGCACAGATGAAGCTGTAATTGGCTCCCATATTAACCAAAAGTAGGAAGATCAAACAGGGTATGACAATGACAATGTTGATTAAAAAAAATGCTTACTGATACTTTTGTGAATGAGTGTTTGTGCTTCCCCATCCACAGAAATGAATTAGTCCTCTTCTTCCTCACCAGTAGTGATCAATCAGTGGCATTAGGCCTCATAACCTTGTGATTCTTACCAAGTATTAATATCTATGGCACATTAAGTGACATATTTTGCTGGTGATGCACACAGCAAAGATCTTCACATGCTTGACATACTTACTTACTTGCTTTCCCCTCTCCCATAGTTCAGATATTATTCCATTCTTTAGTCCCTGCCCCAGCATTCCCTTTGCCAATCTTTCCTGCTTTTCTCTCTGGATAGATTGTTATTTCTGGTTAGAATGCTCAGATAATAATTGACAATCCTGATACAGGACCAAAACCCATTGGAGCCCCTGTATAAATGTATAAATATATGTATGAATACTTTATTTTTTTACATTTTTTGCTGCTGCTAAGAAATAGGATTTTCAGAACATATTATAAATTTGATGTCCAATTAACTGTCCACTAAGTGGAAAAGAGAGACATTCTGATGAAATGGATTGAGCATCTACCTGCCAAAGGACAAGGGAGTCCTGGGTCCAAATCCAATTTCAATAAAAGGAAAAAAAAACTTTAATGGTACTCCTTTTGGGTTCTACAGTCATATGAGGTCTTGGCCTTTCTGATTATCTTCAGTGGTGAGCCAGTAATCAAAGTCCCTGTCTTTTAATCCTATCACTGAAGCTAATTACTTTTGTAAGCTTGCAAAAGTCCCTAAATTTCCCTGTCCTTGTTTTAGTCATCTCTAAAATAAGGGACATGGATTAGATGGTCTCTAAAGTCCTTTTTAATTCTAGATCCTCTGATCTTATGACCAGTATGTTTTCTTATGTATCATATGTTTTCTACCTAGCTCAGTGCATGTGACAAGAGTTAGAAGACAGCTATGAGTGATCTTGATAGATATTAGGCTCTCAGTCTTTCAAATGTAATATAACACAAATACACATTATTCCCCTGGATACCATTTGCATGACTGGAAGAATATTAAAATGGATACATTTGTTTGAAAAGCAGTAACTCTTGCTTCCACTGAATGATTACCTGTAAGTGATGAGAGTCCATGGGAATGTGTGCAGTCAACTGTACTGATTAGAATTTCCAATTTTGACAATTTATGTTAATTTTAATTCCTTAAATTGAATAAAACACTTGGACCCAACCTACCTTTCCTCCTATCTATACTTTCTAAATTTATGATAAACCTTAGCAAGAGAGAGAAGGAGCTACTATGAAGCCATTTAAGGATATTTTTATTTAATTTTTTGACCAGAAGCAGATTAGTTACCTGCCTCCAGTATCACTACTCTTCTTGCAAGACCTGAAGTCTGAATCCAGTTACACATGAACAATCCCTAAAAGAAGAGATAGTCATGACTTAGCACAATTTTAAGAAGCTTTATATCTCTTGGATTATCTGCAGAGCTATGCTAATAAATGTAAAGCAACCAACTCTCCCCACACAAAGACCCACAACTGAAAAAAAATCACAAACAATATACTTTTAAATTTATTCTGCATTATTAACATTTTTGTATCACTTCCTTAAGTCTTCTCAAACAACAAAACCACAGATCAAGCCATTTAAAGAATTTCCTGATTTCTGATATTTAAATATTCACACTGAGAGTTTTACCCACAAACAAATTCAAGTTAACTTAAGCATATCACTGATAATATGAAACATTGTCATTAAATCTCCCTTTGAAATGACATAATAGGATTCCCATGTCACTGACTATGGGAAACTAGTAACCCAATAAATAGTCAAGCTTGGAGTAAGGAAGATTCATCTTTCTTAGTTTAAATCGGGCTTCTGATGCTTCCTAACTGATTGATTCTGGAAAAGTTACTTAATGTCTGCTTGCCTCAGTTTCCTCATCTGTAAAATTGAGTGGAGAAGGAAATGGCAAACCACTCCAGTATGTTGCCAAGAAAACCCCAAGTGGGGGTCACAGAGAGATGGACCCAGCTGGAAAGACTGAAACAACAAGGAAGAGAAAGAGGAGGTCTCTATAGTTCTGTACATCCAGAGGTCAAATTGGAGTATCTGAGAAAGAAATGGAAGGATTATTTTTCTCCCCTCTCTCTGATCATGAAGAGGCATTACCTATATTGTAGAAAAAGGACATCTTCACTTGCCAAAAACAGAAGGAAAAGACTTTTAAAAATTCTCAAACTGAAGTCTATATCTGTTACAAGTTATAAGGTTCTATTAACATTTTGGAGTTTGAGTCAGGATTGAAAATGAACTAGGAAAGATTCTTAAAGTATCTTTCATATTAATTTGTTTGTTTTCTCTCACTTCTATTATAGGTATTTATTCCTAGAGCAATTGTGGTTATTCCACAATTTCAATGTTACTAATGAGAGTAATTGTTTTTTCACATTATAACTATCAGCAGCAGAATCATTACATAATAATAATTGCCAATTGACATAGGGATTTAAGTTTTGCAAAGCATATCATCTCACTAGAAAGATATAAAAATAATACATGTATGTCTATAAGAGCCATTTCAGGAAGAATTAGTTCAATAAAAAATAAAAGCATGTGAAGCTTCCTTAAAAACAGCACTATGGTGAAAAGATCCAGGGAAACACTGAAATCTGTTTCCTAGTAAAGATAAATTGCTTGCCAATGTACTATTTATGGAATTTTATTGTAAAAATATCAAACATCTTTATCATAGAATGATGAAAGTCCAAACTAAAATCAATAAATTACAGAAATTTCAGCTCTTCTGTGTCAAAGGTACCTTCTTCAAGTCAATCTTGCCTAAGCCTATGTCATGTCTATGCTCATGCTTATGGCTGAGCTTTCTACCTCCCTTAGAGACTCTTATTTCTATACTTTCATAAAGCTGTATTTCTCTTTCAAAGGGTATCTCAACCTAAACCCATTCTAGTTCCTAATTCTAAATAATTAAGGTCTTTTAGGAAATTATTGT
Source organism: Macrotis lagotis (assembly GCF_037893015.1). NCBI lineage: Eukaryota > Metazoa > Chordata > Mammalia > Peramelemorphia > Peramelidae > Macrotis > Macrotis lagotis. Next base: position 524,032,541 of record NC_133666.1, on the reverse strand, counting down.
TGTTTGGTATTCTGGCCAGGGATCATAACTAATTGATTCCTCTCACCTCCTTCCCCTGTGAATTAACATCTTGCATCCCATACTGTTTCTTCTCTCTCTCTCTACCCTTCTGGACTGGGCTTTGCTGAACTGCTAATGTATCTTAATTCCCCTTCTATTTGCAGAGCCAAGATGACCAATACCTGTTTGGTCTAAGTAACATTTCATTTCTTTTCCTGTCTAGTTGTCTCTCTCTACTCACTCTCTTACATTCACAGGGTAATAATAATCATGTCTTAGTAGAAAAATTGCTCATATTGGAGTCAAAATAATATGTTTTCCTTTCCTATCCTAAAGTTTTCTTTTTCCCTTAGTCGTAATTTCTCATTCATAAAATAACTAATATGTAAACATGTTAAATAAAAAATGTACATATCAACTTTTACCAGAATGTTCTCCTGAGGGGAAGGGGGTGATGATAAGAAGGGATGATAGAAAATGTGTAATTTATAAAAATGCAAGTAGATGAATGTTTTAAAACTTTCATGACATGTAATTGGAAAAATAAAATAAAATATTAATTAAAAAAACAAGTTCAGGTCTAAACTCAGGAATTTACTATGTGACTCTGAAGAAGTTTACTTCTAGTTACCTCAGTTTTTTTAATCTATAAAGGGGAAGTCATTATAGTACCTACCTCCCAGATCATTATGAGAATAAAAGATATTTTATGAGAATAAAAATTATGAGAATAAAAAGATATTTCTAAAATGGTTTGCAAACATTAAAGTATCATATAAATGCCAAAAAAACAGGTTCAGGTCTTTGCTCTGTCAATTAGCATATGTGGGACTTTACACAAGTCATTTGACTGCTTTGGGTCCCAATGTCTTCTGAAAAGAGCGAATACATTACCTTTCTCATATGATTGCTTTGGGAATGAAAATATTATAGTTATGTCATATCATATTATATCATGTGTTGTTGTTCAGTTATTTCCAATTCTTCATGACCCCATTTGAGGATTTTTGGAAAACACACTAGATTGATGTGTAATATCCTTCTCCAGCTCCTTTTACTGATGAGAGAACTAGAGCAAGGTGACTTGTCCAGGGTCCCACAATTAGGAAGCATCTGAGGCCAAATTTGAACTCAAGAAGATGAGTCTCTCTCTCTCTCTAGTACTTTATTCACTGACCTACCTAGTTGTCCCAAATCATATCATATCATATCATATCATGTCATATCATGTCATATCATATGCAATACATAATACACATTATTAAAATTATCTTTGGGGTAGTAATCATCCTTATATAACATTTTTTCATTATCACAATATTTCAAACATAAACAGGTTCTCAAGGAAGAGGAAGGTTACTGGAATAGTTTGGGAGAATTAGTCAAGGTTCGTGTAGAAGACGACACTTGAGCTAAGCCTCAAAAGAAACAAGGTTCCCTCCTAACCTTCAAAAAATAAGACAAGAAAAGAAGCTAACACTAACACATTCTATAATAGCCTGAACTGAAAAAGTGTCAGACTAGAACATGGTTCCAAGAAAGAAATGGAATATGACCTAATGAAAACATCATCTATAGAAATCGTGAGTATAGTCCAACTTCTTTTTTGTTGAATGACACATCCTGTTTAAAAACTTAACTTAGAACATTTGAAAATTGATATCCAAGATGCCCTTTGGTTTGAAGTCCCATTAACTTGAGAATGGAGGAACAAATTATGATATTTGCTATATGAAAGAAAAATATTGTGCTGTAGAAAATGACAAGGAGGAATATTTCTGAAAAACTTGGGAAAACTCGTATGAATGGATGCTGAATGAAGTGAACAGAATCAGGAGAATAATTTAAATAATAATAATAATAGTAATAGAAACAAAATGGCTAAACTATTTCTACCTCAAATTTCTGCAATTCTATCTCATTTCATTTCAGGCAACAGTATCAGCAACTATAAAAAAGTCACATAAAACAACTTAGGGAATCTGGGCACCATTGAAAAAGTCATTCTAGATGTTTGGAGGAACAAAACAAAGTACAAAGAGTGATAATAGGTCAGAGATGATGGAGCTTTTACCATGATTAGTGGATTTTATCCAAAGTCTATCAATCTATAAATATCTTAGTTTTCAATTTCTTTGTAATTAATGATTAAACTATTTGGGTCTAATGTCCAATCAGCATTGGGACCTACCCTGTCCTTCAGCAGAATCTCAAATGACAGCTACTGTGTACTAAATAACTTGAAGATAACTCCTCAAGTTAACTTTCCTGTCATCTAACATATCTATCATTGAGTCAATCAAATATGTCTATTCATTTCTAGCAGAACCCATTTCAAGTAAATAAATCCATTGAGACAAGCCAGTGAAGAGACTAAGCATATAGGATGTGTCAGAGGAACTGAAGCTGGCTGAGCTCTGGATGCACAAGAACTGACAAGAATACATAAAATGCCAGAGAAGTGAAGAGTAATCCTTAAGTGAAATTCATTTCTCAGCAGAAAAATAAGTTAAGGAGGGTAATTCAATGGTAGAAGAAGCAGGTCAGAGCAGGTTCAAATGCTGCATATTTCACAACAGAGCTTAATTAAAATAGGAGTATGAGGCTGTTAATTGCATTATAATAGTTCAGCTTGAAATTAGGTCTGATGTGAATGTCCTTAGAGTGAATTTGTTTATGTTATTATAATTGCACAATGCTACATAGATCCAAGTCAGAGCTACAGTTTTACCCATCTTTGTTGCTTTTATTTTCTTTTTCTGGTCATCTGTTTGCTCTTGGAAGTGAACATGAGGAAAGGCAGCAGGGTCATATATCTAGGTCATATTGGATGATTCAGTAAATCTCATGTGGTTTTCAAACTTATTAATAATCTAAATATGTTATACTCTGACGACAGTGATTTTCCTCACCACTTCTTTAGGGCAGAACATGACGTAAAATCCTGCTTCTAAATAACTGTACAGTTCATAGAAACATGTTTGATTTTACTGCAGACAATAAGCAACATTTTTAAAAGAATGGCATAAATATTTGTATATTTAGAACAAAATGCCAAACATCCTCATGAAGATTTTTATAAAAGTAAAATATCTTTAATTTTTTTAATCTAATAGCAATATTGCTTTTTTTATTTTCAAAGTTAGACAAACACTGCTATCTGCCCATTTTGGATTTTTTGTTTGTTTTTACTTTATTGTTTCTTTTCCAAGAGTATAGACAAATATGCAGTTCAATTCAGCATGATGATGATGATGATGGCGTTTGTCCTTCTTTCTCAAAGAAGACCATTACATCAAGGAGGTGATGTCATGACAAGAACATGAACTGGATTTCAGTGAAGGGATATTAAGTCACCAGTCTCCCTTTCCTCTCCAGAGCCATCTGGGTCCAATGACCAGGTATGAATCTGGATGACGAGATGGTCAAATCATTTAACCCTGATTACCTTGCAGAGGATAAATTCAGCAGTCACTGATGTTGATGGGTAAATTACAATATTGTGCTTAGGCCGGGTATTCAAAGACAACAATCAACATGGGTCCTTTTTTTCTGTCTAGTCTAAAAGGGGATGCAGTCATCACAGAAGCAAATATGATACAGGTAGGATTAGATAAAGCTGAAAGAGAGATACACCTTGTTTGAAGACATCCATGTAGATAAAGATAATTACAATAGGCAGAATCAGGAAAGACTTTATGGAAGTGGTAGTACCTGGTCTACTTACAATAGTAAAGTCAGAAAGAAGAAAGGGATTTAAACTTTCTGGGGTTTGGAGGTGTGTGCATTCTAGTATTTGGGAGGAGGCCTTTCTGCATCAATGCACAGAGGCAGAGAGGGCTATAATGAGTTCTGGGAACAACTCACCCATTGAGAGAACAAAACAGAGTGAAGAGGAAGAAATTTCCTCCAGTAGAAAGCAATAAACCAGAGATAGGAGAAACTGGATTGGCATTCTAGCTATTCTATTAATGTCCTGTGTGACCGTAATTAAGTCACTATAACTGAGCACTAAAATATATATATATATATATATATATATATATATATATATATATATATATTGTACAAGACATTATTGTGTCTCTATATCCTTTGACTTTAAGAAATAAGGATGGAAAGTGAGATTAGAGCTAAATTCCAAAGGGCCTTATCCATATACATTTTTTACAATTATTATTACTATTATGATGATGATGGTGATGATGATGATGATTTATTACCAAGTTTTGGAATTTTTATTTTATCCTGTCAATTTATGATCTAAGATATGCATTTTGGAGACTGAGCCCAGCCAGCTGACTCATAAAATGGAATGTAAGCCATGACCCTGACCTAATTAATACTGGATGTTTTTGTGATATTGGACATTTGGAAACATATGGAAAATTGAATTTTCTATTTTCATTTAGTTATATTAGGTTGTTCAGTCATAGAGTACATGTGCATTCAGGATATATATTTCTTCATCTTATATTTTATTTTGTAATAAAAAAAACAGAAAATAAATGGCAAATTATATCTAAATAAATTAGGTGACTGAGATGATTATAACTTGATGTTCCTTTCTTTAAAATTATCATTAGGAGTGGAGAACAAGCAGTCAAGGATATTTGAACCAATTTAGAAAGAGGTAATAAACAATGTTGCAATGCCAGAAAGCTGAATTTCTAACAAAATTACCCATGCTTAATTTAGACAAGAAATTGTGCAATTTGAGAATAGCTTGGCACATAACCTGTTCTCAATTTCATTATGCTAGCCCTAGAAATGCAAGTCTCATTGTCTTAACCAATACTTTTGCATTGCGAAACTGATGCAGCCAGTGCGCAGATCAAAAACACTGTTTCTGAAATGGGGTGAAATAAATTTTAAAAAAAAGAAAAATAATTCTAATTTCAGCTACTGGGGATTAAACTTTCCATAACATGGTTGTTAAGAATTATTATTTTAAAAAAGGAGAAGGGTCATAAATATAAATATAAAGTCTAATAAACCACACATGCTCCAAATATTATGTTTACATGTTAATACACATTTTATCACATATATCTTATTTAGTATATAATTATAATAACATTAAGGCTGTTTCATGTGTATCAGTATGTCTGACTATATGGACGAAGTTACCTTCTTCCTTACTGACACGAAGATGGGCACACTTTAGTATTCTGATATAAACTGGAACACTTTGTGGTTAATGAATGAAAGACAGGGTGGAGTCATGAAAGGAAAGGCCAGGAGTGAAGAAAGAAGGGAAGGGTGGAAAGAAATCACTGAACTCCTGCCACCCACTCTTCTTTGAAAAAAGTGATGTGGTGAAATGGACTGTTTGAATGCAAATAGGTCATGATAATATAGCCAACAGTTTTCTACTCATGTATATACCTCCTCATAGCCAGAACTTTAGGATTAGCCTCCTTTTGAACCCTTTAAGTCAGATTGACCTAAGTATTCATTGTGAACTCAGAAATAGATGAGTTAACCAGATAATTCAAATGGTGAAAAATGCTTGCAATTCCAAACAAAACAATTTCTCCTCTATTATTTGGATGATTCAGAAAAGGTAGGAGAAGGGGCTGAATAGTTTGGATGATTTCCCTAATTCTTCAGTACATTTTTGAGAACTGTAATTAAAGGAAAGAAACCTCTTTGAACTGAGGTAGGCTTTTGTCTACAATTCAATTCATTTGATCGCCTAGATTGAGACCTAGAAGAAATCTTAGAAGACATCTTTATTGACACACAAGTTTTAGAGATATGGAAGCAAATTCCAGAGTGGCAAAACGATTTGCCCAATTGTAAGCAAATAGCTTGAAGCAGAAGTAGGATTTAAAATCAGGTTCTCTATGAATGCACTGCTCAGTCCCCTGCATCATATGACTTGTTAACTCAACAAGCATTTATTAAGTTCCTGGACTTGTCTGATGCTAGGTGATATGAATATAAAGACAAAAAAAATTCTTGTTATTACAAATTCACTCTCCTCAAAATAATTTCTTTCCTTTCATACAATCTAAGATTTTTGCCCAATTGGACTATAGTCGGAGAAGTGTACCATTATAGCATACTGACAATTTAACTTTTGTATTCTTGGTATTGAATGCCTACAATACATAGTCTCCTCAATTTTGCCTTTCAAAATTCTAAGGTCCCTTCAAAACTTTGTTCCAGCATCACCTAGCATATGAGGCTTTTCCTGAACCCAATTGTAAGTGGTCTCCCCAAAATAGTTTTTTCTCCCCAGAATAATTTAAGTTCCATGTTATGTGTTTTTCTTTACATATTTAGTGCCTAGGACAGTGATTGGCATATAGTTAGCATCTAATAAATATTTGATGAATAAATGAAAGAGTTTATATTCTACATGATCTGAGATAACTGAATTAAAATTTTCAATTTTTGTAACAGTTGATCTAGGGATAAGTAGGTCTGACATCTTTCTGTTTATAGAAGAGGGGTCAGTCAATGACTATGGCCATTTATTGGACCTTCTCTATCAAAAGTGAGTTGCTAATTTTTGGCAGCTGTCAAAAATCTGTCAAATTCTGACAGAAAACTGTCAGAATCACAAGTGTTAAAAAGTTATTTCCTTATGACTTAAAAGATTTGTACTGCTGAGTAACTTTTAGTGCACATTCTGTTTTGACTTAATTTTCTTCATTAGTAGAAAGTGTTTAAAGAAATTAGGAAAACCAGAAGGCCTCAACATTTTTTTTAGGTTTTTGCAAGGCAAATAGGGTTAAGTGGCTTGCCCAAGGCCACACAGCTAGGTAATTATTAAGTGTCTGAGACCAGATTTGAACCCAGGTACTCCTGACTCCAAGGCTGGTGCTTTATCCACTACGCCACCTAGCTGCCCCAACATTTTTTTTTTTATTTGCTTCTATTTTAAAGCAGACTAACACAAAGTTTGATTTTACTTTTATGTAATATTTGTCATCTAAGAAGTAAGTTACATGAATCAAGGATCTTCTTTTATTTCAATGTATTGCTATTGTTTAAGTCATTCTTAATGAGCCCATTTGCAATTTTCTTGACAAAAATACAAGTGATTTGTTACTTCCTTCTCCACTTCATTTTACAAATGAGGAAACTGGTGTAGACTGACTAAAGTGACTTGCCCAAGATCACCCAGCTAGCAAGTGTCTGAGGCCCTATTTGAATTTAAAATGAGTCCTTCTGATTCTAACTCTGGCTCTCCATCCACTATGCTACCTAACTGCCCAGCTACAATATATTCATTTCTATCTGCTTGAACATTGTATTGCATGGTATAAATTGGACTGTAAATTATTGTTGAGGATGAGAGACAATATGGTGAGGAGTGCAGAATTATAGTATATCAGTAAATACCAATTGGCTTAAAAGTTTACAATAGACAACTTGCTGTTATGTGCAATAATAAGTGAGTTGGGACTTTCCCCCTTATATCCATATTTTAGAGGAAATGAAGGAGATTTCCAATTAGACTTTATTTAAGAACTCACTCCTCCAGAAGAGAATTTGATCTGTTGAAAGAACCCTGGCCTGGAAGTCAAGAAACCTGGATTCCAGAAGTGGCTCTGCTAAGACCTCAGGCAAGTTATTATTTTACCTTTCTAGGTTTCAATGGTTTCAAAAGGGGAATTGATTTCATGATTCCTAGATTCTCTCTAGTTCTATGATTCTATAAGAATGCTCAGGGAGGTTAAACTCTCTACTAACTTCCCACACCACCCAAGTTTTAAATCTGAATTTCTCAACTAGGAGAAGTTTGTTCAGCTGCTATCACCATCATCACATCACCTCCACCCACACCATCCACCCACAGGCATAAGTCTTCCAATGTCATAACCTTCCTAGAATAATACCCCTTTGCACGCACATGACACCTTTCTTCCAAGGATTTCAAAGCATTTTATGAGTGTTAACTGATTCATGCAACAGTCCTTCAGGTAAGAAATATTCTTCTCATTTTATGGTAGCTATATTTGAGGCAGAGAAAATGTTGGCAACCTTTAGTGCCATATATAATGCCTTTACTGAGAGGGCATTTTGAAAGCAGCAATAATAAAACAAAAACAACAAGAAATTGATTCTTCTCCCAAGGATCTGATAGCTTTCCTAAGAGACTGAACTTTTAGTGAGTATTTATTGTCTGTTGAATAAGGACCCTATACCATATGACACTACTCTAATTTGTAGAGCCTACTTCACATTAACCATTTCACCTCCCCCATGTTGCAATCAGAATGCTTTCTTATCATCCATATATGTCAAGCTTCCTCATGGCTGTGCCTTTCTTCAGGTCACTCCCACTGGTTGAAATGCCTCCCTGCCTATCCATCAATCTTTCCATGTTTATACCTATTGAAACTGAAGCTAGATTTTTTTAAGACCTAGAAAACATGCATCAAATGTCCAGTTTACACTTATAATTAGCCTTCCTTTCCTTACAAGTTGGCACACTTGGCATTTTTTTATACTCCTAAGGATTTATCTTATGATATTTTATATTAAAATTTCTGATATATATATATATATGTATGTATATACGTATGTTATACCCTCCCTAATAAATTGTAAACCTAATGAGATCATGAATCATGCCATCTATCTATAAATCTATCTTTCTATCTCTCTCTATTATCTGCCTATCCAGTCTCCCTTATCATCTAGTTCAGTGTCATATGTAATTAGCTCTTTATATTTATTGAATTTAACTTTTGAATTATATTCATTTCAAAAGAGAAATCATTTATCTTATTTCCTTGTAAAGGAATAGGAGAATTTTCCAGTCCCTTCTACCTCAATTACATTTTTCTCCCATTGTGTTTCATCTGAGATACCACTGATATCTGGCACAATTCCTCATATATGTAATTGCTTATTAATAATAATTTTAATTTATTTCAAATTCATAAAATTAGAATCACCTCCCATATTCAATAAATATTTACTGAACAACTAGGATAATATAGAATAATAGACGTGATTACATAATGGTACCTGTGGGGGGAGAAACAAGTGTATTGTAAGTACAATATGTCTAAAAATATGTCATAGCAGCCAAAAACACTAATATTCACCAGCACAGTGATTAAAAAAATGTTTAGTAGCTAAATCTAGTAAGCTGTTGGTTCCAGTAGTCTCTGACCTGGTCAGATGACACTTACAACACTGTATTGATTAGCAAGGGCATATAGATATAATGGGAAAGGATAACAACAGAATTGGAAGGTACACAATATTTAGACTTTTTGAAGGATTTCAAGATGTATATTTATTTGTTTTGTTTTGTTTTATTTAAGGAAATGGGGTTAAGTAACTTGCCTAAGGTCACACAGCTAGGCAATTATCAAGTGTCTGAGGCCAGGTTATTTATTTGCTTTATAAGGATTTACAATATCTTCCTCCTACTTCCCCTTGTCCAATTGAACAACACTAAGAAAATGATTTTTTAAAATAAGATCCCATCATAAAAATGCACAATCCAGAAAGACTTTTCCACATCAACCATGTTCTCAAATTTATATCTCTTTTTCATTTTGTTTTCTTACCTTTATTACAGTTTCAGAGTCTCTCAAAGTTGGGCCTATCTATAATCCTGGTTATCAAACTTTAGGGTCTTAAAACCCCTTTAGATTCCTAAAAACTATTGAACACATCAAAAAAATTTTCTTCATCTGGGTAATTTCTATCCATATTCACTATATTAGAAAAGAAAATATTTTATATTATTATAAAAATGTTTGACATCATGGACCACTAAATCACACTTTGAAATTGTTGCTTTATGCTATTGATATCACTCTATTAAATTATCTACTTCTATTCACTTCATTCTGTATCAGTTCAAAGAAATCTTTCTAGTTTCCTCTGAAGCTGACCATTTCATCATTTCCAATCCCTTCCATTAACATACTGTGATTTGTTTAACATGAGAAGACAATACACACCCGAGATGGGTGTGGGGGTTGACAGTAATCTCTAAATATGGAAGTAAAACTTCAATGTAGAAAAAAGAATTACGTTTATTCTGTCTCATTGATCCCAATGGGAAAAATCAGAGCTCTGTTTTAAAGTTTCAGAGATCATTAGACTTAAAGTAATGAAAAATATCCTAACAATTGCAAATATATGGGAAAAATAAGGATGCTACCCAAGAAATAATGAATTCCTCTTCAATATATATTTTTCAACCAGACATGACTGCCAAATAGAGATTTTTGAACATTTTTTCATGTATAGTTTCAATTAGATGGTCTCTGATTTCCTTTCTAACTCCGCATTCCATTTTATTCCCTGCAAATGTTATGTTGGGTACTGGATGACCAAAGATGTATAAAACAAGACCTACTATTGAATAGTTTATAAGGGAAGCAAGGCATTTATATAAATAATTAGGTTAAAAGTATAAACTTCATATATATGTTATTGAAAAACAATAAGCTTAGAATCAGAAAATTTGAGATTTTAATACTGGTTCAGTTATTGCTGACTTATGTGACTTTGGCTATGTTCCCTTCTTTTCTGTGGGCCTTAATCTCCTCATGTGCAAAATAAAGATGTAACACAAATTCCAGGTTCTATATTCATAAAATACTCTAAGGAGATAAGATAAGATTCATTGAGCATTTATCACAAGGGAATTTACTTTGCTCTAAGACAGCAAAGATGCAGCAAGAAAACACCATTTACTGACATTTAGATTCCCTACCTTCCCCCATCTCAGTATGGAAAAGAGGCCAGTCAGGAGTGTTGAGTATGCTTACTTTCATAGGCTTCAGAAATCTACCATGTCTGAGGGATCTTAATGACAGATGGCTAGGAGTTATTATCAGTCAAATGGTATGAAAGGAAGCTTTTCAAGGAAGATGGTACCTGGGAAATCTTTGCCTTCTTTAGGTAAAGAATCTCATTGTGTGGATGGAAGGAAAGAAGCTACATGAGAGTAAATGGTCCTATAATAGAAGGATTTGAACTAGCTGACATCTGAGTTTCCTTCCAGTTCTAAGCATTTTGAATCTTAGGATATCATTCTATTTCTATTATTGTGAACATATTTCTACATGACAGATTTAGAAACATTTAAGTGTAGCTTTTTGCTCCAAAATTAAACTTATTAGGTACCAGCAATTATGATAGATGCTGAGGATAGAAATATCTAACTAATAAATAAACAAAATATCTGTCTAAATATCTATCTAATAAATAACAAAATCTGAAAAGTATAGAGGCAAGAGAAAACTAACAGAAACTTACTATTTCAAAAATATTTCTGTTATAATAGGCATAGAGGACAAAGTTAACACATATTGATAACTACATTCTCTTTTACTTACAAAAATGGGTTTTCAATATGCTCAAAAAAGATTCTATTCATTTTTGTATTACTTGAGTGCTCAGTTACATATTAAAAATTAAATCTCACCTTTACAGAAAACAGTAATTTGAAAAATTTTTACACCCTCTTTTTTCAGATTTAAGAAAACATGTTATGGCAAAGGTGTTACCTAAGAATATATCTTTACATTCATAAGTGTGGTCAACTGTAACCTCATAGACTGTAGCCTCTGTATCTTTGCCCACTGAATTCTAATATTTCTTGGCTTGACCAATTTCATTTCAATATTCAATGCACAGTAGAAGTCAGGAGCAGATAGTCCCTTTAGTTCTCCATTTCAGTGCAGTTATATCTGTGCAGTAAAAGACCAGCATAAAGTTGTGAATATTAAGTTGATTACATTAAGTGAGAATAGTATTTTGTTTTTACACCTAAGTGATAAGTTCTCCTAATTTTTCAATTTTCAGTTGACTTGCTGATAGATACATAGAGCATTTAAGTCTTTCCTATGTGTATTGTGTTAGGGATACAAATATAAACAAGCATGACAGTGCCTACTCTCAAAAATATTATATTCTAATATGGGAATACAACACCTGAGGGGAAGTTGTAAGGTTTTTCTTGAAGAAGTGGAGTGGAAATCAAGTATAGAGTGAAGTGAGCATGACTGAAATTCCTCATGAATTGTTAACTTGAATTAGAGACATCTCCAGGGTGGGAATATTATTAATTAATTTTATTTATTAAAAATTAATCATATTAAATTTCAATTTATGATTGGAGAATAGTGAACAAAATTGCAAGTTTTGCTCAAAATGAGTAGACATATACCTTAACTTCCTTGACTACCCAACACACATTACTATCTGCTCCGTTTCTTTGTCTATTTATCTGTCTCTATCTTTTTCTCTGTTTCCCTCTTTATCTCTGTCTCTCTGTTTGTGTGTCTGTGTCTCTTTCTATGAATCTATCTCAATGTCTGTCTTCCTGTCTGCTTCTCTCTCCTCTCTCTCTCTCTCTCTCTCTCTCTCTCTCTCTCTCTCTCACACACACACACACACACACACACACACACACACACACACACACACAAAATTTAACAGATATAAGGAATTCTTACTATAGAAACCCTTCCTACAGAGGTAGGTTGCCAATTAATTTATAACTGAGAATCATAGATATTAATTACTGTCTTCAAGCAGAAGAGCATGTCCAAAGAAGGACTTCAACCTAAGACTTTTGATTCCAAGACCAGTCATTCACCAATAAACCATGATGTTTTGTCAGATTATTTATATCTTTACTAAAATGTGGCCCCAAGTCCTTCAGCAGTGGTCTGAATAGGACAGAGGAGATCAACAGTTATATTAAGAAAAGCTTTTTCCTTCAGTGAAGCTCAAAATTGTATTAGTTTCTCCACCCCCTTGCAATTATATTACATTTTTTCATACATGTTGAGCTTGAAATTTTTTAAATAAAAACAAAACAAAAAAACCTGCCAGGTCTTTTTTCCACATAAACTGGTATCTAGCTATATTTCTTCCATTTGTTATTTGTAAATTTCATTTCCATGCTGAAAATGTGAAATGTATTTCCTTATGAGACAAGGCTCTTCTCTTTTCTCCTGGCTCTCCTCTTTTCCTATGTTTCTATAAACAAGCAGGCTTCACTGGATATTCCATTCTCCAGTTCTCAAAGATTTGACCCTTTCAGATCCATGGTTGTTCTCATCTACTAAGAGATTCCCAAATACCCACAAATGATTCAAACATTCATTCCCTACAATTCAACAGAGAGGAAGAAAAACAAGGTATTTGGGAGCTAATTTGGCAAATTTACTAATTTACTTACTAACATTTCTTTCTATAACATTTTTCCTATGTGTGAAAAATCATATAGTTAATAATTACTTTAACAAATCCCTCAGAATATTATAAGACTTCATCCAAAAGAATCATAGACACTCATAAGGAATGAGTCTAGCAGTTAATGTATTAAAAACTGAATGGATGAATATGTTGTTAACAAAATAACATGTAGCTGAATGAGCAAACAACTGAGTCAGTCTACCAGATAACATATCTAGCATTTGTTGTTCAGTCATTTTCAGTCCAGTCAAATAAAGTTTGATGCTGTTTGGGTACTTTTTTGGCAAAGATAATGCAGTGATTTGCCATTTTCTTCCCTAGTTCATTTTATAAATGAGGAAACTGAGCCAAATAGGATTAAGTGACTTACCCAGGGTCACACAGATAAATGTCTGAAACAAGATTTAGACTCAAGAAGATGAGTCTTCCTGATTCCAGTACTGCAATTCTAAACATTGCACCACCTAGTTGTCTCACATATCTAGGATAAGTATAACAAATGAACAATGACCTGGACTCCAAATTGAGTAAGAGTGAGCTAGATTGTCCTAAGTATGCAATATTAGATAGAATACATATGTTGTTTCCAACACTCAAAGTGGTATTTTCCACTTTTGATGTATAGTAGAATCATATATATATATATATATATATATATATATATATATATATATGTATATATACATATATATATATATGGAGAAAAAGATCCAAAAGTCTATCCACAATGAGAAACATTAAATAATAATTAAGATTTATATAATATTTTAAGGTTTGCAAAATATTAAACATCATATTTCATTGAACCTCATAACAATTCTTTGATGTAAGTATTATTATTATTATTATTACCCTTATTTTACAGTTGAGGAAACTGAGGTTGAGAGGGGGCAGATGACTTGCTCAGAGTGATACTGCTAATAATAGGTTTAGAAAAGATTTGAGCATAGATCTTCCAAAGTTTATCACCAACTATCTTATACACGCACATACACACACAGAGACACACACGCATATACACAAAATCTCTTTTCATCCTGAAACCTCTTTGGGGAAAAGAACACTGACAAAGTTTGCTTCAGGTCTACTACTTAAGGTCTACTAATAACGATAAGATATGAAAGACTTAATGATGGTTTGTTTAAGATTTCAAACAGACAGAACCCCATAGGTATGGTATGGTTAAAAAAATGATACAACCTAGCTAATGACACAAGCCTAAGACCTAGATAAAAAGTCCCTGTCAGATTATATTTGGACTAGAAGGCAAAACAAGCTTTGAGAATTCTGGTTTTGTCCTAAATAGGAAGCTGACAAGACTAGACCTATCTCCACAAATTATTGGAAGACTAAAATAAGCATGTGTCTTAACCTTAGGAAAAGGAAATGGACTGTTAAGATGGGGATCTTGGACGTCCAGTTTGGTTTTTGCACTACATCTAGGAAGTTAAAAAAAACTAGAAAAAATGTCTCCAAGTTTTCCTTTTTTTTTTCAAATTTCTTCTACTTGTTACCCAGTCTGGAAAAACAAGGGTAATTTATAGACATGATAAGTAAGACTAGGAATTTAGACTCTATCTGTATATTACTAGAGCCCATTCATTTTCCCTTAGGTAACCAGGGCCATCTCCACTCTCCCAGGTCAGGCTCATCAGATTAATATCAATCTCCATGCAGATACCTGTTCAATTTGGCCCACTGCAACTTTGAACACCAGAGTTCAAGAGAGTCATCAACCTTAACCTCTTCAGTCACAGAGATAATAGGCAGGAGTGTAGTGGAATCAGTTTAAAAGGGTTGAGAGAACTAGTTATTAAATTTTCATTATGAGTATGTACACCTTGAAAAGTGGCAAATGTTGCAAATCAGGACCTAAATTATTATATTTGTAATTGTATAGACTTAAGAAAGTGATGGAGAAATATATGACTAATTCAGTTTAAACTTAAAAGTTTGTCTTGCATAGTTGTGGGGAGGGGTCATAGAGCTAGCTATTAAAAATTTATTAGCATTCTGCTAATTATTGTCCTTTCCTGCTTAGGTATGGTTCTTTCATGGATGGTTTTAGAAAGACATTCCCAAAAATTGTACAGGATAAGAAGACATAAACAGCTTTCACTGTGTACTAGTAGACAGGGGACACATACCAAAAGATCCTTTATCAACTGACAAATGGATTTTCCACAAGATCTACTTTAGCATTCAAAAATAGTGAATTCAAAAATAAAATAATTGATTAAACTATTCCAGAGCTTTTAAGAATTGAACTAACATGTATCTTTATTGGTTTGGCTTCTGGAGAATATTATTGGATAAATACTTTTTGTTTGTTTAAAAATGACTGAATTCAGCTCTCTTTTTTATTTTGAATGGCACTTGCTTATAATTTACAGATGGCCCATTTGGAGACTACAACAGCTTCATGGACTACAGCATTTCTTTGAATAATTTATTATAAATGAGAGCTACAAAGATGGAAATGTGATAGTGTTTGCAATATAGCTGTACTATTGTTCTCCATTGTCTCTGTCTCTGTTGCTCTTTTCTATATGTATACTAGATTTATGTTTACCTTTGATTCAAACAAATAAACACCTTTGCATATGAGTACATATATATATATATTCACATATATTCACATAATACTATAGGAGAATTATGTATTCATATCTATATGATTATATTCTGTATCACCTTTATAAATTTAACATAAAAATATATAAATTCACCAAAAGATTGCACTGAACCTAATCCATCCAATATTGGAGGCACAACTTTTGCGTACACTAGTTAATCAGTGAATCAGTAAACATTTATTGAAAAATTACTAGCAGCAATAGGAAAGTCCCAGGCTCAGAATATTAAAATTATGATCATAGGTGTCTTGATGAATTGTTGAGGTTAGTAGGCTGCAGATGTGCATAATGGTCCTTTGGTTCTTTGCTTTCCATTAATGAAGAAAACAATTCCATTGCAAATATAAAGTTGTAAAAGAGGAAGAAAGCAAATAATTAACAAATAAATGGGAGCTAAAAGGACAATATAATATGTAATATTAAAATTATGTATAGAGAGGCAAATGAAAGAAAAAGGGAAGTAGTAGATTTCTAAAAGAAAACCTCTATAGAGAAGTAAGGTAATTCTGGAAAAAATAGAATTATATAACCAAAGGATGTACATTGTGATGGAGATTATGGTTTTATAGCCTGAAAACATATAACAGGTGGTTGCAGGCTGAAAATTGATAAAGAAATAATGAACTGGTGTTAATTATAAGAAAGGGAGAAAGATGAGATGATCCAGTTCATAATCAACAAAGGAATGGAGATATTCCCAGGAGATGTGTGCAGAGCTCATCTAGCCCTAAGTAGCTATCATCTACAGGATATTTTTCCTGATTTCTCTTCATTCTCTCTATCTTACTTCCAAATTGTTAGATAAAATAGCCAATAGAGTTCAACATATCATAAACTTATGAAACAATGCAGATTCAATAATATTTTTATTAACATTAAGATTTAATTCAAGCTTCTGAATGAGTTAACAAAGATATCCCCAATGAGAGGAGAGAAAGAGAGAGAAGAATGCACATGAAGAAGTCACATTTCTGTTGCCTCTCTAAGAAAGACAACAGAATATCATGAGGAAGGCTGTCATAAAACACACATTGTTGCATAATACATGATGGATCAGTTCTATTATTTAACTTTCCCAAAGATGTAACAATATAGAGATGTGCTAACCATCCTAGTCAGCATTAATTTACAGTGGGAGAAATAATTAGAATCTCACTTTTTCTGAAGAATGGAGTGAAAATGTAAACAATGCTTCCCTCCAGGCAAGTGCTTTATCAAGTTGACAGGTGCATTTGAATTTCCATGGGTGGGGGATATAATAGGTTATTTATGTGTCATTTTAATAGAAAGACCCAACCATCAAGATGGACAGCAGACTTTATCAGCACTGCTGTTTGCAACTAATCCTCCAATTTAGTACCCCATGAAAATACCTGCAACAAAACTCGTCCATTTTTCTTTTACACTCTATTATAGAAAAATCAATATGGGCGCTATTCATCTCAAATCTCCCACTCTGCAGGTGCCTGAGCCACGGAACCTCCGACAGCTTGGCAGTCAGCCTGGCAAAGCCCAGAAATCCTAGCTTCAGTAGCCCACGTGCCACTACCCAGCCGCAATAGGAGCAAGGTTCTGACTGAGAGGTGGGTATCAACCATTGAAGAATGACAATGTATTCTAAGAGAAGGGAAAAAGAGGGCCAGTGTCATTCTCAAATATAAATAAAGCCAAGGTCAAAAGTTAACTGATTCTTAACCATAGCAGTTGTATTATACACAGTTGGCTGTGTATATAGAATTACACCAATTGCTCTGTTCAATATAGTATATGTGGTGTGAAGGGAGGATGAATAGATACAGCTTGCTATTTCTATAGAGCATTAGATAATAGGAAGCAGGCTCTATTACCAAAGATAACTTGCACATGAGAAGTAGCAGAACCTAACTCATCAAGAACATGTCTTAAGTAAAAGGTGTGGTGGCTATGCAGTGAGAATAAGCGAATGGGGTGGGTGCCTCAAGTCTAAAGAACCAATTTAGAGAGTCAGATGAAGTTCTGTAGGATTTCATAGAGGCATAAAAAGATCAAAGGAGATCATATCTGTAAACTAGCTATTGTTAATAGCTGACACTCATCTTATATTGCATATAGTTCAGAAAAAAAATAGTCCCAAGGCATGTTGAAACCCTTGTACTGTTTTGTTTTGTTTTGTTTAATGAAAGTAATGTTTAATGAAGTACTGTTTAGGTGGATGAAATTATTATTTTATTTTGTTTCTTATCAGGGAACAAAAGTGTTTGGATGTAAGCTTCTCTTTTTCTGGCTCTCTGAAAATATCTGAGACAAATGCACTTGCAGGATAGTGGGGATGATATGCATTTTATCACAATTCCCAATGGGTTTTACTTCCTTTTGTTTATTTTTTATATCATGAGATCTTTTCATATCTTGTAGCTTAGGTTATGAGTATTCACTAAGACATCTGTTGAAAATTCCATTGTTAAAAATTTATGGGTCAATATGATATTTGGTTGATTGTGTGAAGCAGTTTTGTCTGTGATAATGTTCCAGTCCCAACATAGCCTACTCGATGACTTCTCAAGGACTATTTGGGGGGTTTGTATGTGGAGTGGGGATTTATTCTCTGTTACTTATCAGAGGATAGTGAGTTTTTGGTATATGTTTATGTGCACTTAACCATTTCTTTTACTCTCTTTCAAACCTTTTTTGTGAAAAAAAAATATTAAAGTTTTCAACATTTATTTTCTTCTGAATCAGCAATACACAGGGCCCCCAGATATGATCAGAATGGATCTTATACTAGAATGGAACATTTCTTCATCTTTATTCAGTCCAGTTTTGATCTGAGATCTGGAGCAGCCCAAGTTTTGATCCTAGAACAACATGGATATACATAAATATTCAACATTCTATAATAAAACTAGATGGGAAGAGAAACCACTGTCCCATCAACTGTCTTATAAGTAATGTGAAAATGTTAAAAGTGAAGAAATGATTATTATTCTGAAATACTTTTTTACCCTTTCAAATACTACATAAAAGTTCCTTTTCTTTTGGAGGATATGTCTGGTTTTCTCTTGAGGTCTTGGTCTTCTTGGTTTTTTTAGTGATAACATGTTTTGTCTCTGCTCTGAAATCAGGACATAGCTGAGGAATTTTTTCTGATCAGTATATCTTAAGCCATTGCCTAAATATCAAGTAAACTATTTGAGTTCAGAGGCAGTGTGACACATTTGAAAAAGTGTTGGATTTGAGGTTGCAGAATGTGGATTGGAATCCCAACTCTGCTACTTAGTATATCTTTAAAAAATTCAATCCCTTTGGGCCTCAGTTTCCTTATCTGTAACATGAGGACTAGATGATCTTTCGGGTCTCTTTGACAGAATCATTGGATCCTATGGATAATAGTACAAAAATAATTTATTAAATTAATGACTAAATTGTAGGGAGAGAAGTAACTTTGGAATACTTTCCAGAGTACAGCATTTTAAAAAGTATTCTTCTCCTTGAAGGGATAAAAAATGATCTTTCATTCTTCCTGAAAAACATCAGTATGACAAAGAAAGTTAAGGATCAATTATGTAAATGTGTAGCAAGACTATATTTTGGAACAAATATTTATTTTTAATTTTATCTTTAAAGGCACACAAATATATAACTACATAAATGGATTCCAGTTATGAAATCTAGTACTTGCCCCTCAGTTTAGAGCCAAAAAAAATTTTTCTGAGCCAAATTAATCTCTGCCCATGGGTTTAAACAAATAAATAGGTGGGAGGAAAAGAAGGGAAAATCATATCTGTGATGCCAGCTATGGATATCTTAAAAAGCTGGGTGGGTGTATGTAGGTTGTGTAAATATGTATGTGTGTGTGTTTGTGTGTGTGTGTAAGTTTGTTGTGAGGATCTCAGGAGGAAGATTCACCTAGATATTGTGAATAATATATATGCAGATTATGGAAATTTTAAAGCTAAAGAAAATATCTATTTATAAAACTCCAGAAAAGTCTTATTCATTCTAATAGATCAAATTCAAAATCTGTATGTTTACATGCCTGTCAGTGTTGATCTACCTATCAAAAGGACTTTAAAAAAAAGATGTGAAAAAGATTTCAGTGGTAGAAATTATAAACAATTTGAAAACTTTGCTCAGGAATTTAGAAGTCTCAAATTTGTTGAACATATTAACCATATGACATATTTAATATTAGGGGAGTTCCAAAAACTTCTCTTTGTCATTATTTCTTAACAATATTTACTTAAATCTAATAAGTATCAGTCCAAGGACTGATTAGTTGGTTGTCCTTCATTCTTGAAGAGATCCAAAATCTTTTCACTGTGTTAGAGATTTACAGTGTCTCTGACAGTGACTGGCTGGTGCAATATGAGCGTTTAGATCTACCTCAGCTCAGCTCATGTGAACACTCAGGGTGGATTCTCTAAACTTGCACATCTAGTGTTTATTTTGTGCTAATTCCATTCTGCTTTGCTCAGAGAGCACAGTACCTTCTCTGATGATGGCATGCCATGCTTCATAGACCTGAGCCAGTGTCTTCCATGTTATACAATCAATTCCAAAGATCTTGAGAATGTATTTTCATCTCCTTTTCTGATACCCCTGTTTAACTCAATGAAGGACTTCAGTGTCTGGTATTTTTTCCTACCTGATAATCTTCAGAATCTTCCAAAGACATTTAAATGGAAGCAATTCAGTTTCCTGAAAAGGCACTGGTATATTGTCCAAGTTTTATAGGCATAAAACAATAAGGGCAGCATAATGGCTCTGTAGACCTTCAGCTTGGTAGTCAGTCTAAAACTTCTTCTCTCCCACACTTTCCCTATGAGCCTCTCAAACACTGAGCTATTTTTCCTATGCATGCTTCAATATTGTTATTATCGATGTGAACATCGCTGGAAAGCATACAGCTAAGGTAAATGAATTTTTCTACATTATTCAAAACTTCTCCATTTACTATTCCACATGTGGATGATGTGATCCTGGCTGATAGAGAACTGATGTTTTCTTGGTGCAAATTTTTAGGACAAAATTAGAAACCAAATGAGATCCCCAATTGATAAATGGTCAAAGGGTATAAACAAACAGTTTTCAAATGAAGATATATATAATCATTTGAAAAAATGTTCCAAATCATTATTGATTAGAGAAATGCAAATTGAAATACCAGTGAGGTATCACCTCACACCTATAAGATTGACCAAATTGAGAAAAAGAGAAAATGATCAATGTTTGATAGGTTGTAGGAGGACTGGGAAATTGATGCATTGCTGGTGGAGTTGTGAACGGATCCAAAGATTATAGAGAGCAATTTGGAATTTTAGCCCAAAGAGTAATAAAACTGTTCATACCCTTTGACTCATCAATTACAATTATAGGTCTATATCCAGAAGAACTTATAAAAATGGGAAAAGTTTTACATGTCCCAAAATATTCATAGCAACTCTTTTGGTAGAAGCAAAGAAATGGAAATTGAGGGTACACCCATTAATTGGGAAATGGCTAAACAAGGTATGGTGCATCAATACTATGGAATATTATTGTTCTGTAAGAAATCATAAATGGTCAGACTCTAGAGAAGCATAGGATGACTTGCAGAATCTGATGCTAAGAGAAAGGAGTAGAACCAAGGGAACAATGTACACAGTAACAACAATATGAAATAAAAAATCTTGATACAAGCAGTTCCTTTCAGCAGTTCTGAGAATTAGGACAACTGTATTAGTCAGACTATGGACAATGCTATCCCCATATAGAGGAAGAAAAACAAAACAAATAAAAAACCAGCCCTTCAGAATCTGATGAACACTTTACAAAAATTACCTTTTATGTATCTCTTTCCCTTATTCCTAATTCCTCATACAAAAAATAACTAGTCTGTAATGATGTTTATCAAAAATATGCATATATACAACAAAAATATGTAAATATATTTATATATACACTATATATATATGTATGTTGTAACCTAAAACTATACATGTGCATATAGATGAAAATAATTAAATAAATTTTAAAAAAGAAAATGGTAAAGGAAACATTTGGATAAGATAAACTCATTAACAAAAGTTAAATGAAGAAAATAAAACCATAAAAAGTAGAACTGGACAAATAGAAACCAATGAACCTATAAGACTATAAGATCCCTTCAAACAAAGTAAAAAAGCTAGAAAAAAAATGAAGAAAACATCAAGTACCTATTAGGAAAAACAAACAACCTGGAAAAAGAGATCCAAGAGAGATTATTTACAAATTATTGACCTACTCGAAAGCCTATATCAAAAAAAGGAGCTTCAAAAAATATCTTACAGGAAATTATCAGGGAAAACTGTCCAAATCTGCTAAATCAAGAAGGCAAAATAGCCATTGAAAGAATAAACAGAACTCCTCCAGAAAGAAATCCCAGGGTAAAAACTCCAAGGACTATCATAACCAAAATCCAGAATTCTCAAATAAAGTAGAAAATACAGCTAGCAGCAAAAACAAGAAGCAATTTCAATAAAAAGGAAGTACTAACAGATTTACACAGCACTTTTCAGCTTCAACATTGAAGACCTGGAGGACCTAGAATACCATACTTTGGGGGGCAAAGGACCTTAGATTACAAAGAAAAATTTATTACCCTTCAAAATTCACCATAGTCTATCATGGAAAAAAGATAGATTTTCAATGAAACAGAGGTCTTCCAAAATGTCCTGATAAAAAAGACAAGAACTGAAGAGAATTCAATTTCCAAATATACAACTCAAGTGATACATGAAAAAGTAAATGGAAAGGGGGGAAAAGCAAAACAAATGTTAGTCAAGAACATTAAACCACCTCTACAAGGGAAGATAAACACTTGTAACTGTTGATAGTCATATTCCTCTAAGGATAAGTAAAGGGTTGAATTAAAAGGTTGAAGAGATTGAATTTAGAGGAAATGGGTATAGTTGGTTCTTGTCCTTCTTTTTGAAGAAGACCAAAATGACATCACTATGTTTGAGACAAATAGTTTAGGAGTTTACTTTAAAAGCTTGTGTTTTTGCTCTAATTTTTTTATTCTATCTTGCTCATAGAGCTCAGCACTTTCTCTGAAGAGAGCACCCCTTGCTGGGCAATCCTGAGTCAGTGTCTCCCATACTGGAAATCAATTGTAAAGTCCTTAAGAAAGACCTTCAGGGTGTCCCTGTAATTAGAGACTCTATAGTTAATTAAATCAAAAGTGATTTTACTTTACCAGATACTTAGAGGTTTGAGTGCCACTGGGGCAGAGGGTAGAAACCAATTTAGGAGGGTGGGAGATAAAGAGACTAGGAAATGAGTTTATCTTAATCCAAACTTTAGTTAAAGAAGGTTTAAATACCATACTTCAGGAGCTAAAGGTGTGTGTATTGGGCAGGGGGGAGTTAGTGTGGAAGAGAGTGTGTTCTTGGGGGTTGGTACAAATTTGTCAGGAAATGATTTGACTTTGCATGATGCATTGACTCATGAAGATTTTTTGTCCATGAAGGGTACTCTATAAAGCTACTATTATGTGAAGTGATTCATGATTCTTGAGAAGTAGATTTCTAATGAGGCAAAAGAGGGGAGGGTCCACGGTGATTATGAGACAATGCTGCTTATCAATCAATCAAGCAATCAATCACACTTTGCACTTTGATAGTACTTTGAGCTCATCAAGCAATAAATCAATCAACCTTTGATTGATGGTACATTGATTGATGATACTATCAGGCCAGATAAAAGGCATAGAATTTTTATAAAAGGAATGAAAGTACAAGACAGAGTAAAAACAAGAAAAATATAAAAAGAAGAAGTCTAGTCTTAGTGGATGGATAATACTAGGTAAAGAGATACAAAGACCTATTATATTAGAGGGAAAGGAGTGAGGGGATGAACGTTGAGTAAACACTGTTCAATAGATTTGGCCCAGAGAGGGAATAAGATATATTGCCAATTGAATATAAAAATCTATCCTACTCTACATGGAAGTGTGTGGGGGGGGGGGGAAGGGGAAAGGAAAGAAAAGGAAAGAAGGGACTGATAAAAGGGAAGGTAATGGTATGAGTGAAAATAAACCAAAAGTTAAAATTTGAAAGAAAAGTTAGAGGAGAAAAAGAGTAAAACATTGGTGACGAGGGATAAGAGGAAAGGAAAGAGAAAAGCATAAATGGAGAAATAGCCCAATAGTATGGAGGGAAATACAGAGTTAGTAATCTTAACTGTAAATGTGAACAGTATGAACTCTCTCATAAACAGAGGTGGATAGTAGAATGAATTAAAAACCAGAATCCTAGGATATTTTGCTTACAAGAAACACACAGCTAAAAGGCTGGAGCAAAAACATATTGTTTCCGGTTGAAGGATAGAGATTCTAAACTTAGACAAAGCAAAAACAAAAATAGAGCTCATTAAAAGGGATAAGGAGGGACAACTTGGTGGCTCAGTGGATAAAACACCAGTCCTGGAGTCAGGTGGACCTGAGTTCAAATTTAGCATCAAGACACTTAATAATTGCCTAGCTATGTGATGACCTTGGGCAAGTCACTAATCCATTTCCTTAAATAAATAAAATAAAAAAGGATATAGAGAAAGAGATAAGGAAGGAAACTACATCATATTAAAAGGCACAATAGTCAATGAAGTTATGAAGTTATACTTTTATTAAACAGATATGCACTTAGTGGTATAATATCCAAATTCTTAGAGGAGAAGCTGAATGAATTATAAGGAGACACAGAGAGCAAAACTATAATTATGGGAGAATTCAATCTCCCATTCTCAGAATTAGATAAATCTAACCACAAAATAAACAAAAGAAAGCTAAGAAGGTGAATGAAATCTTAGAAAACTTAAATGTGATAGATCCATGGGGAAAACTTAATGGAGATAGAAAAGAATATATCTTTTTCTCTGCAGTACATGGCACCTATACTAAAATTGACCATGTACTAGGGCATAAAAACCTTACAATCAAATTCAGAAAGACAGGAATAATCATGATACAATAAAAATTATTTATAATAAAGTTTCATGGAAAAATAAACCAAATCATGATATAATAAAAATTATTTGTAATAAAGGACCGTGGAAAGATACATGAAAAATTAATTGGAAACTATATTAATTTTTAAAAATGAGTTGAACAAATGACAAATTATTGAAATAATCAATCATTTCAACCAAGAAGATGATAACAATGAGACATCATACCAAAATTTATGGGATGCAGCCAAAGCAGTTTTAGGGGAAATTTTATATGTATAAATGCTTATTTGAATAAAATAGAGAAAGAAGAGATCAATGAATTGGGCGTGCAACTAAAATAGCTAGAAAAAGAACAAATTATATAAACCAAATTAAATACCAAATTAGAAATTCTGAAAATCAAAGGAGAGATAATTAAAAATGTAAGCAAGAAAATCATTGACTTAATAAATAAAACTAAGTTTAATAAAAAACAATAAAATAGATAAATGTTTAGTTAATCTGATTTAAAAAGAAAGAAAGAAAAAAACCAAATTACCATTATCAAAATTAAAAAAGGTGAACTCACTGCCAATGAGGAGGAAGTTAAAGAGCTATTGCAGAACAATTTAACCCAACTGTATGACAATAAATTTGATAATCTGAGTGAAATGGATGAATATTTACCAAAAAACCAAACTGCCCAGATTAACTGAAGAGGAATAAACTATTTAAATTAACCCATTTCAGTAAAAGAAATTCAAGAAGGCATCAATCCATATCTTAAGAAAAAATCTCCAGGTTCAGATGGATTTGCAACTGAATTCTACCAAATATTTAAGGGGCAATTAATTGAAATTTTGCATAAACTAGTTTAAAAATTAGAAGTTCTGCTAAATTCTTTTTAATGATACAAATATGGTGCTGGTAACCAAACCAGAAAGAAACAAAACAGTCAAAGAAAATTATAGACCAATCTCCCTAATGAACACCATTATAAAAATTATTTAAAGGGTTTTTTTTTGCAAGGCAATGAAGTTAAGTGGCTTGCCCAAGGCCACACAGCTAGGTAATCATTTAATGTCTGAGGCTGGATTTGAACTCAGGTACTCCTGATGCCAGGTGCTCTATCCACTGTGCCACCTAGCCACTCCCTTGAAAAAATTTTAATAAAACTTTAGCACAGAAATTACAGCACATTATTACTAGGATGGGGCAGCTAGGTGACAAAAAATAAACCCTAAAAACAAAGTTATTACTAGGATAATACACCACGATCTGGTAGAATTTATACAGAAATCATTAAACATTAGGAAAACACTCAACAAAGTTGAACATATCAAAACCAAAAGCAACAAAAATCATTTGATATCTCAATTGATGCTGAACAAACCTTTGACAAAATACATCTGCTCCTATTTAAAAAAAGAAATTAGAAAGTATAGGAATAAATGGAGTTTTCCTTGAAGTAATAAGCAGTGTCTATCTAAAACCATCAACAAATATTATTTGAAATGGGGATTAACTAGGAACATTTCCAATAAAATCAGGGTGAAACAAGGACACCTGTTATCACCCTTACTATTTGATATAGTAGTAGAAATGTTAGCTTTATTAATAAGAGAAGAAAAAAAATTGAAGAAATCAGAATTGACAGTGGGGAAGCAAAGCTTTCATTCTATGTAGATAATATGATGCTATCTTTAGAGGACCTCAGAAAATCATCTAAAAATCTGCTTTACTGAATTTAAACATTCAGTTAAGTAGCTGGATGCAAACTAAACCTACACCACTCATCAACAATTCAATATAAGAACAGCAAAGCCCAAGAGCAAGAGATAGAAAGAGCAATTCCATTTAAAGTAACCACAGTGTTGAATACCTGAGAATCTACCTTGCAAGACAAACCCAGAAACTGATTGAATGAGCAGAATTACCAAGCACTTTTCACACAAATAAAGTTAGATCTAACAAATGGAAAAATGTCATTTGCTCAAGGCTAGGTCAAGATAATATAATAAAAAAATGACAATTCTACCCAAATTAAATTACTTATTCAGTGCCATAGCAATCAAACTACCAAATAACTATTTTACTGAGCTAGAAAACAATGGTAGCAAAATTCATATTAAACAACAAAAGGTTGAGAATACCAAGGGAACTGATTTAAAAATGTAAAGGAAGGTGGTCTAGCTATCCCAGATCTAAAAACCATATTATAAATCAACAATCTTCGAAACTGCCTGATACTGTTTAAGAAATAGAGTAATGGGTCAGTGGATTAGGATAGGTTCAAAAAAAAACCACTAGTAGATAGTTATAGTAAACTACTATTTGACAAACACAAAGACATTAATTTCTGGGATTAGAACTCTCTACTTGTTAAAAGATTGTTGGGAAAACTGTAAAATAGTATAACAAAAGCTCTCATTCCCTATACCAAAATAAGGTCCAAATGGGTACAATCCAATTAACAAAGACCAATTACCAGATCAATAAATACTCTGTCTGTCAGAACCAACAAAAGGGAGAAATACAGAACAAACAAGAAGTAAAGCACATTATAAATTACAAAATGGATGATATCAACTTTATTAAATTAAAAAAGATTTTACCCTAATAAAACTAATGCTGCCATGATTAGAAGGGAAAACGGAAAGTTGAGTAACATTTTCACAGTGAGGGGTTCTGATAAAGGCCTCATTTTTAAAATATATAGGCATTGTATCAAATTTATAAGGTTACAAGTCATTTCCTATTTGAAAAATGGTCAAAAGATATGAACATGTAGTTTGCAAATGAAGAAATTAAAGCTATATATTATCACATGAAAAATACTCCAAATCATTATTGATTAGAGAAATGCTAATTAAAACAATTATGAAGTTCCAACTCATATCTGTCAGATTGACTAAGATGACAAAAAGGGAAATTGATCAATATTGGAGAGGTTATGGCAGAATTGGGACATTAATGCATTGGTGGTGAAATTGTGAACTGATCTAACCATTCTGAAGAGCCCAAAGAACAATAAAACTGATAACACCCTTTGACTCAGCAATACCAATATCAGGCCAATATCCAGAAGAAATCATAAAAAAAATGGGGAAAGTCCTACATGTTACAGAATACTCATAACAGTTCTTTTTGCAGTAGCAAAAGATTAGAAATTAAAGAGATGCCTATCAGTTGAGGTATGGGTGAACAAGTTATGGTATATGAATGTTACAGAGTACTATTGTTCTATAAGAGACCATGAATGGCCAAACTCTAGAGAAGCATGGAAATAATTATAGGAACTGATGCTGAGCAAAGGGATCAGAACCAAGAGAACATTGTCCACATTAACAACAACAACATTGTGAGTTTATTCATCTTTATGGATACAGCTCCTCTCAGCCATTCAGACAGCTAGGACAAACCTAGAAGACGTGCTATGGATAATGCTATCCCCATCCAGAGAAAGAAAACCAAACCAAACCCACACAAAACAAAACAAAACAAAAAGCCTACAGAATCTGAGTGAACATTATATTTACTTTTTTAAAAAAGTTCTCTTATTCTTTTCTTTCCTAACTCTTGCTTTTTTTCTTTTCCCTTAATCTCAAATTGTCATATAGAAAATGACTAATCTGTAAACATGTTAAACACAAATGTCTATGTACAATATTCACTAGACTTTTGGCCACTGAGGGGAGGGAAGAGGAAAGGGAAGGTGGAAGGAATTATGTAACTTAAAAATATGCATATGTATATGGATGAATGTTGAAAAACTTTCATAACATGTAATTGGAAAACTAAAATAAAATATCAATTGGGGAAAAAAAGGATAAAACTAGAAAAAGCAGCTTGGAATTGATCCATACTTTGCTGCATCTCAGCTTCAGAGATTGCATTGAGTGCATAATCATCTGCAAACAGAAAATACATTAACACTCCATCTGCTTTCTTCTTGTCTTGTAGCCTTTCAATTTGAAGAATTTACTATCAAGTAATAGTTGACCTACCTGCTCTCTTCCTCCTCAATGAAGTAGGCTAAAGATTGAAAATATCATACTTAAAATATAGAAGCAAGTGCACAGTCTTGTTTCACTCCATTTCTGACAGGGAAATCATCATAATATCATCTATTATTCAGAATCCAAGCAATCCTACCATTATGTAATTTACATAAAATACTGTTAAACTTCTCTGGGAAATCAAGTTTTGACCTAATTTTTCATAAGCCCTCATTGCTGACAGCATCAAAGGCCTTGGTCAGATCTCCAAATCTGAAGAGACCTCTGTTCTGCTCCTGGCATTTCTCCTAGTGTGGTTAGTCAACAAATACCATGTTTCCTTTTCCTTGGCCCTTTCTGAAGCCACACAGGTAGATATATGACCATCTTCCAGGTAAAGGATCCACAATGACCTAGAGACAAACTCCCAAGTAATTTTTACAGGAAAATCTATTTTTATTTCTTTTGGTATACTGTCATTCAGGTCACACCTGCTAAAAATATGTGTTCCACAGGGCTTTTTTGTGGGTTTTCTTCTTTTCCCTTTCCATTCTATTTGATGACCTATTCAGTTCTCATGAATTCAGTTATCATTGCATTGCTAATGACTCTTAAATCTGCTAACCCAATCCTAACTTTTCTGCTTCCATCTCATTTTGTAACTCATCTGCAACTGCCTATTTATTGGACATCTTTACTATCTAACCTATAAATACCTCAAACTCAACATGTCCAAAATGAACTCAATTTCCCCCAAAATCTTCCCTTCCCTAACTATTAATAGTACTACCACCTTCCTAATTACCCAGGCCCATAACCTACATCTACTCCTTGACGCCTCCAATTTTTCATTCCTCCCATATTCAATCTGTTCCCCCAAACCTGTTAATTTTACCTTCAAAACTTCTTTCACCTTATACCCCTTTATCCTATAGCACTGATACCACACTGATAAAAGTCCTTCATGCTTGAACTATTTCAATAACCTGCTGGTTAGTAAGCCTTTCTCAAGTATCTCCCCACTCCAGTCCACCTTCCAATCAGCTGCCAGAGGGATAGTCCAAAATCTCAGATTCATAGATTTAATAATGTCAGCACCTCACCTCAATAAGTTCCATGGTCTCCTGATCATTTGCAGGATTACATATGAAATTTTATGTTAGGCATTCATTTATAATCTGCCTCTTCCCAATCCCCCTTGCTTTCCATTCTTCTCAGACATTACACTCCATCACATACTCTAGAAGGCAGTGACACTGCCTGACAACTATTGTTTGCATGATACTCTGTTAGGCACTAAGTTCTATATTTCATTGGATCCTCACAAACAACACTGGTAGTTATAAACTTTTATTACTCTCATTTTACATATGAGGAAATAAAGACAAACAGAGCAAAGGCATTTTTCTCATAGTCACACAGCTAGGAAGTTACTGAGGCTAGATTTGAACTTAGGTCTTCCTTCCTGCTCCAGGCTCAATAGTCTATGTAAGACACTTAATCTCCTAACTCAGGTCAGTTATTTGGCTACACCCCATTCCTGGAATATATTCTCTGCTCTCTCTTCATCTCCTTTCCTTTCTTTCTTTAGGTCTCACTAAAAATCCAAGATACCTTTCTCTAGGATACCTCTAGGATATCTTTCTATGACCCCCTTATTTCTTGTGCCTTATCACTACTTATTTTTTCCATTTTGATCCTGTATCTAACTGATTATACAAAAGTGTTTTCTTGTTATCCCCCATCCTGTCAAACAATGAGCTTCTTGAGATTAAGGCTTTTCTTTTACCTTTCTTTGTATCTTCAGTACTGAGCATAGTGAATACCACATAGTAGGAGTTTACTCAATGTTTGATGATTGACTGAAACTTCCTTTCCTCTTAAACTTTTCCTTCTCTTACTCTTTCATCTTCTGGTAATTACTGAGACCTGACTAATTCTTGATGACACTCACTACTCTTTCCAGTACTCATTACACTTTTCCTTCTATTCCCAGACTCACTGTTTAGGAAGAAAGCATTGAAAGAATACTTTACCCCCATTTCTACCTCCAGACTTCACTAGCATAATTGTCATGGAATGGGTCTTCTCCAAAATATTTTTGTTATATAAATTTAGCAACCAATTCAATTCCTGCTAACTGTAATCCAACAGCCCTCATGAAATTTTCCTCCTTTCTACAAATAATTCAATCTTAGACTTGCAGTCTTTCTCTCTTTCCCAAACTTTCTTTCATATTAGAAGACTTCAATCTACATATAGAAGCTTACTCAAAAATCCTAACTTCCAGTTCTCATTTCTATTCAATTCCCTTGGCCTATTTGTCTGTTCACAGACCAATACACAGATGGTCATATCCTTGACCTTGACATCATCTAAATGTCTTTCTCCTTCACATTCATGCATTTCAGTGTTTTATATATTCATAATTATTTGTCATTACTGTTCTTCCTTTGCCTCACAACTTATAACTTTGTGCATCATCCTCACTATGACCTGATTTCCCTCCATTTTTTCCTCTAAGCAATTAAACTCATGAATTTCCATACTCTCTACCTCACATCCTACTCAGTTCTGTATTAGTGATTCCTTTGCCTTCTTGGATGATTGCAGACCATGCCTTTCTAAATAGCAGCCTTGAATGACTTCCACTATTTGCCTCCTTCATTGTTTTATTTTGCTTCTGAAACAGAAAAATAGGAAATATGGAACCATGCTGAATTGATCTAGGTTCATATTAGGATATTTTGCAGCCTGGAGAAACCTATGGACATATTAAAATCATAATTAAATGAAATAATAAAATTCAATTAAAGGTTTGTGAAAATAAAGATGTAATTTTTTTTCCATCCAAGTCATAGACTTCCTATTATCTCTATATGGAGTCTTCAGGGGATTTATAGAACCAAAGAGAACTCTATATTTCCAAAAATTTAGAAGTATAATCACATCAATTTGCAAGATCTTTTGATTTTTTTCCTCATTAAATACTATTTTCTAAGTCAAATGTGAAGAAGAAATGTGTGTAAATTTCAGTGTTCACTCAACATATAGTACCAAAAAATAAGGAATGTTATATAAAAGAGATGCATCAAGCATCTTAGTCGTAGAAAGAATGGATTGGACAGATCATTACTATTCACTCCAAATGTTAGTTCCATTATTTAGATGAAGACTATTGAGTAGACCTCTTGCTCTCTCTAAGCCAGGAGTGTTAACTTTTTTAAAACATGATTATAACTATATTTGAAAATAATAAGTTTCCTTTCTAACACCATTTTTTTAAATTTTACTTTATAGAGAACTCACACAAGAACTCACATGGAGGTCAAAAGAACTGGATACAAAGATAATCTCAAGGCCTCTCTGAAGATTAGAGTCATTTGTGAGACATGTTAGACACTGGTAAAGGACCAAATTGCATGGCATGTCTGCATCAAAGAAACTGCTCTTCTCTAGAAGCAAAGTAGGATTGTAACAGCCCAAAAGAAAGGTAAAATGTCCAAATTTAGAACCATCCCCACTCCAAATGTTCCTGTGGACTATTTGTACTCAACTTGTGGTACTTCTGAGCTCATATTTGTCTGATCAACCACAGTCAACCACACTGAATCTCAATCCCAATATCGTGATACCATTTTGGTTCTCTTCAAAAATGAAGGACAATAATTAACCAATCAATCAATTATATTTTATGCATTTAAATACATTAATCTGAGAAAGGGATCATGTTTCACTAGACTGCCAAAGATGGTTCATGACACAAATGTTAAGAACCCTTATTCTAAGCCTCAGTTTACTATAAAATGATTTCATTACCCAAACTAAAGGACTTTGAGGGAAAATAAAGATGTATGTCAAAATACTTTCTAAGCATTCAACTCTGTACTCATTATTGACAGAATTTTACAAATTTATCTTCATAGTCTTTCATTTGCATGCTCTTCATCAATTGATTAATGCCCTCATTTACTCTCCATACTCCTTGACCCTTGCCAAAAACTCATCTATAAAATGTTGCACAAGATGACCTCTCAAAACTATTCCAACTCTAAAGTCTATAATATTGCTTATATCTAAAGGGGAAAATGAGGTTATAAGAAGTAATAGATAAAATTAGTTAAGAGAAGGAAAACAATTTGTAACTATATTTGTATTTCTTAATGCTACTATACTTACTTGTTTTTAATAGAGTTCTTTTTTTAAAAGATGCTTGAGTCATGATAATCACAATAATCTATTTTTTAAATCATACCTGAGACTGAAGTATGTATATAGCAAATTGGTGGTCAAACCTTTTCATTCCAATGGACAGCTAGGTAGTAATATAGATAGAAAATTTGTCTTGGAGTGAAGAAGACTCATCTTTATGAATTTAAATCTGACTTCACATGCTTATTATCTCTATGTGAATGGGCAATTCACTGAATCCTATTTGCCTCAATTATTCATTGTAAAATAAGCTAGAAAATAAAATGGAAAGGATCAAACAATAACAATAATCCAAACAAACAACTTCTAAAATATTCTAGGGATCTATTCCACTTTGCATTTCCCTTTTTCACATTGATTGTAATAAATATAATTATATAGTTATTGATATAATAGTTACAATAATCTCAAACTGATCTTCTTATCTCTTTGCTTTATCTTCTCTAATTCATCCTGCCATACTTTCTGACCAGTAATGTTAATTTATTGCTCCGAATACAACCATCTGAAAATCTTTGATCAATCACCATTGACTCCTGAATATTTTTTAACTTCTGATTCTGACTTACTAGTCCTTCTACAATCTAAATTCAATTTACCTTTCTAGATTTATCCCCTTTTTATTTATTCTATACTCCAACCAAACTGGATTACTTCTAATTCTGGATCTAGTCTTCTATCTTCATGACTCATACTGTTAATTCAATTTAATTTCTATTTAATGAAGTATCATCCTTCATTCAATACCTAAATTGTATAGTACCTGGTCCGGAGCCTTTCTTCCCCTAATTCAGTTGAAAGTTATTTCTTGAAGAATAGAATTTCTCTAAATACTTTTCTGATATGCTTCCTTTGTACCTATTTTATACTCCCTTCAATCATAGTTATTTATATTCATATTGATCCCTTGACACACACATGTCATCAGACTTCTTAAACAGAGATTCTTGTCTTTGTATTCCCTGGACCTAAGATAGAATTTTTCATGGAGTAGTTGTTTAATAAATGATTATTGAATGCATTTCAAACAATTCTTTGGAGAAAGTCATGTTTCCGGTTGTACACTGAAACTATCCACAAATTTTGCTTATTGCTTAGATGACTGCTTAGAATTTTACAGAAAGCCGAAATTGAATTGCACCAATTGCTAAAATCATTCTTTAGGTTTGCCTTTATTTCTTTTGTCACAATGTTGCTCCAAGAATATTTATATCAAAAGAAATAAAGACCTCCATTTTTAATAGCTTGGGCACACATATAACTGAAGAAAGAAATACTGTTCCTTTAAATTTCAGTACTGCTCTTTTGGGGAAGTCACTTTGAGGATGTGTGAAACTTTCTCATTAGGCAGTTTCCTAAGGAGAAACCACCTGATCTAACGCTCATGGCACATTTTCTTCAGATTTTTAATTTCAAAACATTTCACTTGGCAGAAACAGACCAGGGAGTCCTGTCAGTGACTGCTGGTATTTGGCACTGATAGTAGAAACACAGGAAGGAGCTGAATACCATAGCAAGCCAGCACACTTTAATCAGTTTCTGGCCATGGTGCAGCCAAGATTTACAAGGGCCTTACACCCCTAGGTATAAGAAAACTGACATGCTCCAATGTAGCAGTGAAATTTTTATAACTAGGGTATCACTCAGAGAGCCAAGCCACAACTGTATAGCAGTGGGAAGGAAAATTCCTGACTATTTCCAACACTGAACTTAATTTGAATATTGTTTAACACTGTTGGGACTTCCTTGTCACTGTCTTAGAAACTGTAGAGGTTGGAACATGAGATGGTTCCAATAGAAACCTTATCATGTGATGCTCTTGTGCAATTTATGAAAGCTATCAGTGGTCCAGTGCATCACTACAGTGATTTCCTTGATAGCAAGAGATTCAGAGGGGAGCTATACTGAAAAGGGATTCAACAGAGAAGAGGGAAGTTTGGGGCATGGGCAGGAACACAAAAACTGCTAAGCTTATTTTAAGGAGCTAAGCCCATACTTTAAACATATAGCTCTAGGGAATTTCTCATTTATAGGGGTGAAACATGCAGTACTTGAACTTGACAACATTACCCAGATTATACTTCGATGGGCACTCCCCCTTTTCTGACAATTTCTTTTCATATTCCATATTATATCTGCAGCTGTGCTATGTGTAGTGGCTATAAAACCATCCATTTGTGTAATCTCGGGGCAAAAGCACTGCAAAGTGAAGCAATGGGAATGAGAAAATGATCCATCTTCATTTACACATTTAACATTTTTCTCACTGTGATAGCATGGTGAGGTATCTAGATATCTTCTTGTGAAAACCACAGAGAGCCAGCTGCCTCATTGTCATCCAATGTGCATCAGGGCAAACAGTGTCATTAAGGATTCATAATCCCAAGTAGAAGTATACAATATTATCCTGACAAAATGCTGTCCTCTTATATTCCCAAGTCTTAAAAAGAGTAAAAAACAATGTATGCTCCTGCTTTCACAGTATAAGTGATGGATATCATATTCCAGATGTTCAATTTGGAAGCTTCATCCCATATCTATCAAGTTCTGGTGGGAACAGACCTAATGAGAATATCAGTGATCAGAAATCTCATCTTCCCCTTAGGGCTGTTTGCTTTGCACCCTCCTTTCTCTCTGCTCTATCTGGCTCTGTCTCTCTGCCTGTTTGTATCTGTCACTATCTCTATCTATGTCTCTCTATTACTTTCTCCATCACTCTGCCCATCCCTTCTTCTCCTTCTGCTCAAATTTCTTAATTTATTGCCCCTTTGCTTATATAACTTTGCCTTCTTTTTAAAACACTAAAATTCTACCTTCCAAAAAATTTTGTTACCACAATAAGTAATCCTAAGTCTATCCTTTGTTCTTAGTCATTGTTGAGTACCTGAAATTTGTGGAAAAATAATGTCATCCTATATAAGCAGTCTTAATTATCTGCCCAGTGAATCTGTAGAATGAAAGACCACCAAAGCAAGGGGACTCCCTTCCTTTTGAGTTCCCTTCATTTGCTCAATAATCAAATGAAACTGAGTACTAGATTGGATAGCAAAAGTACAATAATACCATGGAGAGTACTGATATAGGGGAAAAAAAAGACATTTCTCTTTACCTTTTCTTTAAACTAATTAAACTCAATTAAACTATTGAAATTTCTTTCCTTATCTTCTATTTCCCTTTTGTCTTTGGAACCTATTTTCAAAAAGCAAATTCCCTTTAAGAAATTTCTCTATATAGATTTGTAGAAATTAAGTGTCAATTTAAAGAGTCATATTATAATAACATTAATACATGAATTGACAGGATGTGATTTAGAGGCCCATTAACACACACCTTGGGTGGTTGAGAGCACTCACAATGAACCTATGGCATAAATTAATGAACTAAAGCTTGGCCTGTTTTGTGTTTAGTCTGCTGTGTGTGAAAAGAGTCAAAATTTCCTGCTAAGGAAACTAAGCCAGAAAAGGGTAGGGCATGGGGCGGGGAAGTCAAATCCCGAAGAAAAAGAAATGTTATATGTATATCTGTATATGTATATCAGCAATACAATA
Source organism: Macrotis lagotis (assembly GCF_037893015.1). Taxonomy (NCBI): domain Eukaryota; kingdom Metazoa; phylum Chordata; class Mammalia; order Peramelemorphia; family Peramelidae; genus Macrotis; species Macrotis lagotis. The sequence goes on along the minus strand of NC_133666.1, from coordinate 523,996,025 downwards.
TATGTATATGTAATATATATATATATATATATGTATGTGTATATGTCTGTATATAGGCATATGTGTATATATGAATATATGTATGTTATATGTATGTGTCTATATATATTTATTCATTTTATTTATTTTTCATTTGACTTAAGTTCATTTAAACAATTCTTGGAGAGTAATGTTATTTGCCAATTATTCAGTTAGATCTGTGATCTCATCATTGTGGAGTTTCCAAGGTAACATGCAGATTAGACTCAATCATTTCTGTCCATCCTGTTCAGTTCTTGTTCATACTCTGCAGCATACTGCCCCATGGAATCCACCTGCTAGACTGGAGGTCTTCTTCCCTTTGTTGACATCACTAGGAACTCAATAATTATCCTTCTATCTTGTGAAATAATTATCCCTTGTTATTACCAAATAACTGATACAACAAAGAACCACCCTGAAAAGCCAGTTGCATTATAGAGTGAGAGAATACATTAAATTGATGTAGATAAAAATAAATGTGATGCATAAGAAAAAAGTTGAAGAGAAAGAGTTTTCTCAGAAAGGTTTTAAACAAGAAAAATTATTCTTCTACCACTGGCACCAAAACTCTATTACTTCCAACTTTAAGACATTACTTGGAGAAAATGCCATCCATCTCTCTGTTTCTTATTTTAGATGGAAGCAGATGTGATACAACGGAAAGAACATTGCTTTGTGTATCTTGGAGCCAGAAGGCCTAATTTCTTGTTCAACTTTTTTTTCTAACAAAAAGTGGTTGTAATGCTAGTTAAGTCACTCCAACAGCCTGAATTGTTTTCTTCACCTGTAAATTGAGATTATCATATGTACAATATCTTCTTCATAGAGCTGTTGACACTGAATGATACTCCATTGGAGTTTAAGAGAGGGAGTAATTTCAAGAAAAAATTATTTTAACAGTAGAACGAATATAGGAATAGAAGTCAACAGAAATGGAGACTCATATACTCTCAGTAGCCCTAGGGAAAAGAAGAACTAAATTCAAATCAGGCCCCAGTCACTTATTAGTTATGTGACCCTGGACAAGTTGCTTAAACACTATTTGCTTCAGATTCCTCAACTGCAAAATGGGAATAATGCTAACATTTACCTCCAAGATTATTGTGAGATTAAAATAACTTTCTAAAGTACTGAGCACAATACCTAATACATTGTATGTAATATAGAAATACTAGGTATTACTATTTATTATTATGGTTACTACTACTACTAATAATAATTAATTAATAACAAGACAAATTTCTAACTTTTCTAAGCCTCAGTTGCATCAACTATAAAATGAGGATGTCAATGGTACCCCCGAATGGTAGCTGTGAGGATAAAATGAGACAAAATTTTTAAAGGACTTTGCACATTGCCCGGAAAATAGTAGGTTCTTAATAAATGTTTGCTTGATTGCTCCCTGAAAGAAAGGGTTAAGGTAAATCTAAAGGTTCATTTAATGCTAGGTTTATCTGTTTTGCTCTGTGTGACACTGATATGTTTATTAAAGGATACTTTATTCTTCTTAATGTTATGTCCCTTGCACCATGTTAAATTCTCTTCCAACAGTAATGTTTCCAAATATTTGACCTACTCCAGTTTATTAAGGGTCTTTCTTTTTCCTCTGCTAATCACTCAGCAAAGAATAAGAGGAAAAAGGATTATAGTGAAAGAAGATTCCCTTCTCAGAAGTATTCTTGTAAAATAATGAAATGTTTTATGGAACTTAGACACCATCTGTTCATGGATCTAGACCTGGAAAGGACCTTAAAAATCATCTAGCCAAAGTTATAAGTGATTTACAGATCTCCCCACCCTCCCCCACCTCTGCCCCCCCCCACACACACACATACACATACATCCCCAGTGGAATTTGAACTTGAATCCAAAGACTGTAGATTCAGCTCTCTCAATTCATTACCTTTTCCAAAGTATTACCATGGTACCTCCCAAGAATAAGGATCTTCTTGAATTAACAATGGAAGATCATGTGTACATACTGTTTTGATATATCTGTTCATGGGAAGATATTGTACTTATGTAAAACATTTAAACCACTTGGTTTCAGTAATCTGACACAGGAACCAGACTTAGTGAAAAGAAATCTTCTAAATAGGATGTTTAATGGAAAATGTCACAGTCCATTTACCAATATCCCTGTATATTCAAAAATGCTAGGAATGCTAAGTCAGGTTGTATTTGAATGACAATAAAGAACACTCCTCCATCCTCATCCTCTACATTTGTTTTTAAATCATGTTCTTTCAACAAGTACTTAGGATGCAGACAAAATACCTATCTCTGTGCTATGCTATGGGGATACAAACATAAAAATTCTTAAGTGTCTTCAAAGAATCTACATTCTAATGGAAAAAATAACATGAAAAGAGTTGAAAAGGGGAGAGAAACTCATTCAGAGCCATGGTAGCCTCAGTACTACTTTAAAATGTAGGTGCTGAAAAGAACTCATGAGTTTAAAAAAAAACAAACATGTTTTCACATTTGTTATCATTGTTCCCATAATTTTCAAATCCCTGTTTTCTTTCATTTTTTCCCTTTTTTTCCTTTAAGGCAATCAGGGTTAACTTGACCAGGATCTAGCTGCCCCAGATTTCTATTTTCTTAAACAAAATGACCAAAGGGTCATTCAAAAGCTCCCCCCAAAATGCCTTTTCTGTCCATAAATAAATAAGCAACATAATAACAGAAATATACATGCATACATACACATATACATTTAAATAAACATTTCTTGTCAGAATTAGTGAAGGGAGTCTCTGGTTGTATTTTTTCTTCACTTCTTATTTTAAAAGGTAGCAGAATCTGCAATATTTGAAAATCATATTTGACAATAATAGTTAAAGCAGTCAACTTTGTCCAGATAACTTGATTTTATTAAATGTTCCATTGCAAAATTTCCATTTAAATTTCTTTTATCAGAGGAATGTAGCATTTGTACTTATTTATCTATTCATTTAAATTCCATATTTGCTTCTATGAAGCTTAGAAGGCCAATGAAGATTATGATTGAGTTGGATTTCATAATTCTATATACCTAAGGAGGAAAGATCTAGACTATACAAAGAAGAGAGAGATAACAAGTATAGAATTAAATACATTTTCAATTCTGTTCCCAAATTCTCTAGAGTCTGACCATTTATGGTTTTCTTATAAGCAACAATATTTCATAGTATTCATATACCATAACGTATTTAACCATTTCCTAATTGGTGGGGATCCCCTCAATTTCCAATTCTTTGCCACTACAAAAAGAGCTGCTTTGAATATTTTGGAGCATGTAAGACTTTTCCCTTTTTTAAAATAATTATTTCTGGATGGAATTACTGGGTCAAAGGGTATGAACAGTTTTATTGCTCTTTGGGCATAGTTCCATACTGCTTTCCAGACAGGATATGTTCACAACTCTACCAACAATGCATTAGTAACCCAATTTTCCCAGAACCTCTCCAACATTGATCATTTTCCCTTTTTCTCATCTTGGTTTGTCTGATAGGTGTGAAATGATACCTTATTGGTGTTTTAATTTCTATATCTCTAATCAGTAATGATTTGGAGTAATTTTCATATGATTATATATAGTTTTAATTTCTTCATATGAAAACTGTCTATTCATATCTTTTGACCAATTTTAATTGGGGAATGATTTGTAACTTTATAAATTTGATGCAATTCTTTATATATTTTACAAAAGAGACCTTTATTAGAACTCCTGATCAGAACTATGAAGACTGTTTCCCCAGCTTTCTGTTTTACTTCTAATTTTGGAAGCATTGATTTTATTAGTGCAAAATATTTTTAATTTAATATAGTCAAAGTCATTCATTTTGAAGTTTATAATGTGCCATAATATTTGTTTGATTCTGATTAATTTCTAATCATAAGGAAGCCAAAAATCCAAATTTCACTTAACATTTTATACTAGATAAAAAAGCATGAGAGATAATTTTTTGAATTGAAATATTTTTATAAAAAAAGTTCCAATGAAGAAAAAATACAGTATTAATTCATGAATGAATGAATTAGAAAAGTATTGATTAAACCCTATGTGAATATTATTGTGAATGTTCTGGTATTTTCTCTTCTCCTCAACTTCTGCTTTCATACAAGGAGAATTCAACATACATATTGACCCTCCTTCAGGCACCTTAACCACACAGTTTATCAGTCTATTCACTTCCTAAGATTTATTCCTCCTCAACCACAAACAAAAATGGCCACACTCTTGATCTTGCCATCACACAAAAATGTACCACCTCTATGTTCAAGAATTCCAAAGTGCTTTAACTATCACCACTGATTTTTCATCTCTCCCTCTGCCTACTATATCAAACTCTACTCTTCATTCAGACCACAGTATCTAATCTGTCATCCTTTTACTTTTTTACAGAACATTTTCCCTATACTAAACACCTTCTCCTTCTTTCCTCAGTGTGATACCTTTGTGAACCAGTTCAATTCTAGACCATACTCTTTTCATGTGTACCTTGCTCCCTTTATCATTTTGCCAATTTTTCCTTGACAAATTTCATTCTTGAATAACTTAGGGCATATATCATTTTTACTTCTAAAAACTGCTGAACAAATTTATATTACACAACCTCAACTGGTCCTTCATTTTCACTAAGCAATCTTTCTTTACCTTCCTTAATCATCTCATTATTTCACTTTCTATAGTGCTACTTCCAGATCTTTTGATCTCTCCTCAAACCTCCAATGGTTCACCTTCCCTATACTCTAAACTGAAAAATTTGCTATATTTTTACAAAAAAAAAAAGATCATTTAACATGAGCTCCAAGTTTTCTCTTTCTCATCTCATTCAGATGTCTTACGCTATCTCTTTTACCCTTTTCTCATACAAGAGCTGATTCCATACCTTAATAAGTACCATTGATTCACCTCCATGAGCCTTCCCACTTGATCTCACTTCCTCCAGATTGTTTCCTTTTCTCTGTCTCTGTCTCATCTTTCTGTCTCTTTCTATGTGTATCTCTCTCTGTCTGTCTCTGTGTCTCTGTGTCTGTCTCTGCCTGTCTCTCTGTTTCTGTCTGTCTCTCTCTGTCTCTCTGTCTCTCTGTCTCTCTGTCTCTCTGTCTCTCTCTCTCTCTCTGTCTCTCTCTCTCTCTCTCTCTCTCTCTCTCTCTTCCTCTCTCTTTTTCCTTCTTTGTGTGTGTTTCTCTCCCCTTGTTACACCCCCTGTTCTATTCCTGCTCTATCATTCTATCATCCTACATCTGTTCTGCCTTTTATGACCAAACTTTTTGAAAATGTGACCTAAAAAATCAGTGCTCCCACTTACTTTCCTCTCACTCATTTCTAAATCCATTGTAATTTAACTCTTAACTTCACCATTACACTGGTAGTGGTCTTACCAAAGTTACATGATCATTGATTTGTCAAAGACCATGCACTTTCTCTGGCCTCATCATTCCAGACCACTCTAAATCCTTCAAAATTGATGTTCAATCTCCTTTCCTTAGTATTTTCTTTGTTCTAGTTTTTCAGAATACCTCTTTCTCCTGGTTCTCTTCCTATCTCCCAGACTGCTACTTCTTAGTTTCTTTTTCTGAATCAATTTTCATATTACTCCATCAGTGTCCTACAGTGGTTTTTTTTGAGCCATCTTCTCTTCTTCCTTGATAATGCTTCATTTGGTGATCTGATCAGTCCCAACTGATTAAACTACCTATTCTGTTGTTTGTTAGATCTAGTATCCTCTCCCAGTTTCTCTGCTCACCATCACTCTTACATTTCCTTTCAGAAATCTTGAACTGATATCCTGTACATATTTTAAACACAACATGTATAAAGAAAAATTCAGTTTCCTTCTCTGTAAAACCTCTTTTTATTACAATTTTTACATTAATTTTAAGGACACACCATCCTCCCAATCCCTCAGATTAATTTTGTAGGAATCATCTCTCACCCTCTGCATCTGATCTATTGCCAATGCCTATCTATTATGCCTTTGCAACAGCTTTTGCATATAGATCCTTCTCTGCTCTGATACTGCCTCCATCTTGTAGGCCCTCATCAGTTCAATTTATGATAATCTCAAACCTCTCCCCATTCTAATTCATCCTCCATTCATCCACCTAACTTTCCTAAACTGAAGGTCTAGCTCTGTCACCCCCTCCTCAATAAATTCTAATGGTTCCTTATCATGTCTAGGATCAAAAACAGTTGTTGTTTTCTGTTTGGCATTCAGATCCTTTATAACCTAGCTTTCTCCCATTCCTTTGTAGTCATCTTATACCTTAGTCCTCATTGCATAATCTTTGAGTTGGTGACACTGGCTTCCCTATTGATTTGAAAACAAGATAGTCCATCTTGCTCCACATTTTTTTCTCTTCCTATAGCCCATACCTGCAATTCTCATCCTTATTATCTCTATCTGGCTTCTGCCAAGTCCTAAATAAAAATTTCATCTTCTATAAGAATCTTTCCATTCTCTCTTAACCCTAGTACCTACCTTTTGTTAATTATTTCTAACTTTTAATGCTTATAGAATGTTTGAAAATATTTGATAGTTTATCTTCTCCTTTGGACTATTCTTTTTATTATCCCTTGTACTTAGTAACTGGCCAGTTGCTTAATAAATGCTTATTGACTGATCAATAGATATAAATAGAAAAAGAGGGTAGCTCCTATTCTCAAGGAGTTCATAGTCTAATATGGCAAGAAGATATATTAGAAATTTCAAATCTAAAAGGATCTGGGGTCTTTAGGATGGGGCAAGGAAGAAAGCATTAGCTTTTCTTTAGTCTTATTTACATTAATAAAACAATTTTGGCTTCTGACATTGAGCCATTTGACTTTCCAAAGGTTTTTGGTGATTAGAACAGTCTCTTCCAGGTTTTCAGTAAGAATGGAGGCTGAAGATGAAGGGACTGTTAGCACCTGATACGGCAGAATCCAGGTGACATCTCCAGAAATATTGCTCTTGTTTGATGGTCATTCAAATTGGACTGGAAGCAGAGAGAGATCTGAGGCAGGGCATTGCTGGTCTTTTAACTCTTGGGCTTATCTACTTGTGGGTAGCAATGTGTCTGATCTGGTAAAGTCCCAGAAATTTACAGGTATTTCTTAGATGACGGCAGTAATTCAAAGGATGAACAATTCTGTCACTCTATCAACTACTTTTGTCTTCATGGGCACCTATGTGGCTCAGCAGATAGAGCACTGGCCTTGGAGTCAAGAGGACAGGAGTTCAAATCAAGACACTTGACTCTCACTAGCTGTGTAATCTTGAACAAAACTCACCCTGATTGCCTCGCATCCAAAGCCATGTCCAATCATCCTGATTCATATCTGACCAGATGTCTCTGGAGGAAAAAGTGGGGCTGGTGACATTGCAGCACTCTCTCACTCAAATTTAATCCATGTGCTTGTCATGGCATCACCTCCCTGATGTCATGGTCTTCTTTGAGAATGAAGGACAAATATTACTAATATTGATGTTGTCTTCACATCAATAATTCACATCAATAATAATTTAATTTCATTTAACAAAAATTTATTATGCTCCTAAAATATGTAGTATGCCACTAGTGGTTTAGAAATACAAATGTAAACAGAAACATAGACTCTCCTCTTAAAAAGCTTACACCTAGGAAGTTGTCTAAAAATAAGTAAGATACAGGGTAGACCAAAATAGAGCTGAAGGGGAGATTTATAGAAAAAATTCACTTGAAGAAAAAATTTGATATGAAAATATTTTTCTGAAATGAATATTTTGATATTGTAGAGCCAAACCTAAAATTCCTTTAAACCTATCCTCTGCAATGGTTAAAGTGAAATGGGCTCATAAGAATACCTTAAAACATTCCCAGAAGCTTTATAGCATATCTTCTCATACAAATAAAATATTTACATATTTATAAACTTCACAACAATGAAATATTTGGCATGAATGTGGATGTGAATTTGGACACATTGAGATAACAGGCAGAGGAAAAATCACTCAAAATATTGCTGTAGTCTACTTTGCACAATGTGGTTTAAATTTTACATTATTTCTTTGTATAAAATACATTTCATGGTTCTCTGTAGCCTACAAGGTCATGTTCTCTCCTAACTACCCCACTGCTTGTACTTTCTCTCTGAATTTGCCTTCTATTTCCCCTCTATATATCTCATATGTACCTACTTACCTTTTGTCTTCCTCATTATAATGTGTGCTCCTTGAGCACAAGGATTGCTTTTGCCTTTCTGAGTGTCCCCAGCATTTAGCACATAATAATATGTGCTAAAATGATATCTAATAAATACCTCTGGACTTACTGAATGGCTCAGCTCATTGACGAATTCACCACTTCTCTCCTAATACTATATCCATTGATTTGGATACACTATCAGGCCCAAAGTCAGGAAGACATCTTCCTATGCTCAAATCTGACTTCAGACACTTAATAGTTGCATGTGCCTGGGAAAGTTCCATAACTATTTTGGTTAGTCCCTCATTTATTAAATGAGTTGGAGAAGAATATGACTAACCACTAATATTTTTGCTAATAAAACTCCAAATGGGATCACAAATAAACAGACATGACTAAAACAACTGAACAGAAAGTAGACTACACAACTATAAAACTCAAGGTAGGTAATTGTTGTCATGCTATCCATCTGTTCAGTTGGAGAATGAGAGGTCAGTGTACTTACTCTCTGGGACCAGCTTGTAACAAGTATACCTTCTCATATATGTGGAAAGGAACAGTAACTCTTATAATGCAAATATATTAGGAGTACCATATATTGGAACAATCATATTTCAGAGTAACTAATTATCATATTTCATTTTCAAACTTAAAATTTGATATTAATTAATCTCTATGAAGAAAAATTTAATAATGCAAAAATGAAATTACTTGGGAGAAGAAGCATACCAGGCTTAATAGGAGAAGCAAAAACAGTTGGTTTTATGGGCATGACTAGAAGCTGGCTTTCTTGTATTTGTTGAACAATATAATTTAACCAAACACAACTTTACCCCTAATGAATTTCAGTACCAACTTTAGGTGCTGCTCCTAGTAGATATTCTATATATTTTGGGTACTTATTTTCTACCTTTTATTACAGATAATTGTGTGCCTTTCTCATTCATTGGTATCCTCACTACTCTGATCCCACCCCACCCCTAACCCTCAATAATACATACACACACCCACAAATTCCCTTGAATTTTTAAAAATTTTGCCTCAAGGATTCAAATTATCTTGATATAATTAAAATCTCACATAATCAGCCTTGTTATAGTACTTGTTGAAAATTTTTTTTAATCTGCAAAGTAGTTAAGTACCATTAGCAGGTTTCAGTGATGGTGCTCCCAAGTTGTTATAGAAATTTAAGTTTAGATACTAGTTCTCCATCATTATCCATGGAACTTTGGCAAAACAGTTGTATATCTACTTAAGTTTCATAGAAATTTACACCTCCCTTCTAGGTATAGTGATGAGGAGGAGGATGGTAGACAATTAATTAGGTCCATCTGCATCATTGCCTTTACATATTTAATATGTTCATTACAGAATTGAAATTGTTTTGCCTGTACTTTGGGGAAGAATATACCAAAATATAGTCATGAAAATTTTTATTAGAACTGTTTTATGTTTTCACAACCTGAAGGCTAAGAAAAATGAAAGACTTGGAAAAGACTAGAATTAATATTAAGGAAATCATTCTCTTTAAATAAGGCTCAATAGAAGGAAGAATTTCCTATCAGGATGATCTAAAATGCAATATGCTATCTAGTTAAGTTGTGAGTACTACATTACTGGAGGTGCTTGGCTAGAGGCTGAATGGCTAATTCTATTAGATTTTGTAGAGGGGAATCTATAGTTTTTTTTGCCAAAGTAATGTTTCTAATATTGCTAAGATTAAGTCATTCTTTCAGAAAAAGTATCTTCAAAACCTCCATATTATCAACCACTTGTAAAAAGAAATTCCTTTACTTGGCATTCTATGTTCTCCATAATTTGACAAATTCTTCTTTCCAATCTTTTCTTGGCACTTTACCTTCTATTTTCCAGTCAAATTGAACTAGGCATTATGTATTAAATTCTCACTGTCCTTTCTTGCTTCACATGCCTAGAATAGACCTCTTCCACTTGACTTTTCTTCTAGCAATTGAAATCCATCTATTCCTCTAAGACCCAGAACAATTTCTCTTATCTTAGAAATCTCCTTCTTGTCCAAATTGAAAATGATCCTTCAGTCAATCTACTGAATTCTGGTGGTCACCATTTGACCTTGCCCTAGGGATTTGCTCTTTTAAAATTTGCTTTATAGTTATATCTTCCTCATTCACTGTTCATCCTTCTTTGTCCTGACTTCCATACTTATAAAAGTAAATTGTAATTCCTCAAGGACAGAAACTACTATATTTTAACTTTTTGAATATCAACTATCTCATATGGTGACCTGTGGATAGCATTCATCTACTAAATGTTCACTGAATTGAATAAAATTGAATCAGCCACAGAATATGACACTTGAAGGGATCTTTAAAGTCCAAAGGAGTTCAAAGCATGCACCAAAAGGAATGTGCTCAATGATGTACCAGTCAAATGGTTACCCAAAAACAAGAAGTCAGCAACTCTAGTTTGGGCCAGCTCTGTTAGAAAATTTTATTAGGAAATTTTGACCAATATCAAGCTCAAATTTTCCTCTTTGGTTTTTCCATTCGTTGTTCCTAATTTTGTCCTCTGAGAAAAAAAATTATCTCTGGTATGGAGACCATACTTTAAAATACTGGAAGATAGCCATCATGTCCTCCTTGAATCTTCTCTAGATTAAACAAAACCAGTTCTTTCAATTGATTCTCATCTTTTGCAGACTCAAGATCAATTATCCTTCTCTGGATATTCTCAAGTTTGTCAATGTTCTTAAAATGGGAATGTCTGAAAATGAGGGAATGACTGAGAAAATTGTGCTATGATTTTTGAAAAACATAGCTAGATTTGCACAAAATAATAAAGAGTGAAATGAACAAAACCAAGTAAACATTGAATATAGTAACAGCAACATTGTTTTAAAAACAACTTTGAGCAAATAAGTTAATTTTACTAAATATCCAAATTAGCTTCAAAGAACATATATCTATCTGCATCCAGAGAAAGAATTGATAGAAGTATATACTTACATACATGCATACATGCATACATATATATATATGTAAATGATTTTACACACACACATTTGTTTCTAAAGGTAGCCATCTCTATGAAGAAGATAAGGAAGAATAAAAAGAAAAAAAATTTATATAATTATTAAACATTTAAAAGGAATAGCAAGTTGTAGATAATAGATTTTCAGTTTCGTGTGTAATCATCTTTTTTACCATATTATATAATGGAAATGTTTGTTTTATTTCATAAATTAAAATTTTTTAAAAATTTTCTCAGAACTGAATACAACATACTGGATGAGGCCTCAAGAGAACAGAGTGCAATGGGACTATTATTTTCCTCTTTCTGAATGTTCTTCCTTTCTTAATGCTATTTACTACTGCATTAATATTTTGACTGCCACATCAACTACTTACTCATATTAAGATTTCAGTCCATGACCAACACCACTCTTAATTTTTTTTGATGTGCCTCAAAAAAGATGCACTGAAATAAATGATGCCTAAAATAATAGTCTTCTTCAAAGTCTCTAGGAAACTGAGAAAGTTCAAAAGTCAAATTCTTAGAATTTCTTTCAGTAATTTCTATATTGACTTAATGCATTTTATGGTTTTAAGTTTCCACACAATTGGACCTGCTTCCTTTGGAGATCCTGCCCATAGAATTATGAAAATCTTCTTGACCACTTTGTGGAAACGATTCAGTGCTGACTGTGAATCTGTGCTTATATAGGCATTCCTTTAGAGAGGGCAAATATTCCTAAAAACTAAAATTTCTACAATGGCATATGGACTCTTTACTAGTAATACTAAATTTAGGAGAATAAAAGAAGTGGAAGAATGAGGGAAAAGGAATGGACTCCTTGGTCCATTCAATGACTGGCAAAATATTCTTGAGTTGCTGATTCTCTGATTAGGCAATGAATCCATACATATTTACTGAGTTCTTACAAAGTATAAGCTCTGCAGATGATACAAATACTGAAAGGTCCTCGTTTTGCTGGTTATTGTCCATATGATCTTGGGCAAATCACTTTTCCTGAAGTCCCTCACCTGTAATAATAATACCATAGCCAGAATCTATTTAGTGCCTGCTCTGTTCCAGACACTGCAATAAAAGCTTTATTAGTATTATCTCATTATATCCACCACAAGAATCCTAGAAAATGATTATTATTATTACCCTCATTTCACAGCTGACAAAATGGAAACATAAAAAATTAATTGATTTTTTCAGGATCTCAAAGCTAGGAATTGCAATTGGATTTGAATTCATATCTTCCTGACTTCAGGATCTGTGTTCTTTCCACTGTGCTATGCAACTGAAGAATTTGAGCTAGATATCCCCAAAATTTCTTATAGCTCTAAAAAATTGATCATTTGATCCTCAGTAAAAGATAAGACTTCCATTCCCAAAGATCTTGCCATCTAATACATAGAAGGTTAGGTGGTATATCAATATAGTCATAGCATTTTCATATCCAGTAAGATTATCTTCTAGACTATGAAGCTCCAAAATATACAAGCAAAGCATATGCTTCTTGCTTCCTCTTTCAAGTGTCTTACTAGGGCAAGAAGTGTAATCCAAATTAAATAAGAGTCAAGGTCTGAAGTGAATCTGGATCCAGTTGGCTCATTCAAATCAATTTTACATTTTCATTGATAGCATTTACATTCTGGAAATCAGCAAATTCTAGAGATTAAGGTTTAATTTAATATTTTAGTTGTCTTAAGAAAGTGATGAAAAACTGTTAATCACACAGATAAGATTTAAAAGTTTATCATATATATACAAATGTGATAGAGTATTATTATACTGAAGGAATCATGAGCAGATGGACTTTAAAGAAAGACTTGCATGAATTGATAATAAGTGAAATGAACCAAACCAGGTGAGCATTATACACAATAACAGCAATTTTGTGAGATGATCAACTCCTCTCAGCAGTTCAGTGAAAAGGGATAATCCTGAGTGACCGGCTATGGAAAATGCCATCTACAGCCAGAGGAAAAAAAAACTATGGAGTCTGAATGCAGAGCAAAGTACATTATGTTCGCTTTTTAAATTTTCTTTTTCTTTCTTTCTTTCTCATGTTTTTCTTTATTTTTAGTTTTAGTTCCTCTTTCAACATAACTAATAAGGGAATAATCTAAACATGATTGTACATATGCAACCTCTATAAGATTGTTCCCTGCCATGGGAGAGGGCAAAAAAGGGAAAATGGTAGAAAAATGTGGAACTCAAAAATGAGAAAACAGATGAATGTAGAAAACTATCTTTGCACATAATTATGCAAAATAAATAAAATTTTAAAAGTTAAAAAATGTTTATCATGCTTCCAAAGAACCAGTTTTAAACATTTATCAACATAACCATAAGCAGAGGAATATACTAATATCTAAAAGAGCAGATTTTGTTGTGGAACACTTCTTGATCTATGAATCTCCTTCCCTAGGAATGATCTCCAATAGGACTCTTCCTTCTGGAAGTAATAAGATATATTGTTAGGGTGCCATCTGAAAAACTAACCTGGGACTACATGATATAGTATCATATGGCTCAGACCTATTCAAGATTTTAGCACACATTTATAACTCTTCAAAAATATGAGAGATATGAGCAAATTTGAAATGTATTTGAGAAGGCACTTGAAATAGAAGATGCTAATGGTGGCATTCAAAGGAACAGAAATAACACTAGGGAATAGTGGGGAGTAATAGTTCTTCAAATTAAAAATTCCCTAAAGTCATAGACCATGGAAGGTTTAAACACAGTTCTTCCTGAATCCAGGTCTAGTACATGGTTTACTGTGCTGCTTAGAATCTTACACATAATAGAACCTCAATTAATGTTGTTTTTTTCCTAAAGGTGAGTAGTGAGAGAAGTAGAGTCACTTAATTATAGAGGAAGACCCTTGAATAGAAAGCAACAAGGTAGAGCTCCATCCGTTTGCTCCTGCATTGAGATTTTTTTCTCATCTTTTATAGACCTGTAAATCAACCTGACTAAGGTTGCCAAATTCCTGTACTGACAATCACTAGATGAAGACAAAAGGTCTAGAACATAGTATAAAATGAATATGATTATTTTTTAACTAATTTTGGAGTAGGACAGCTGGGTAACTTAATATATAGATTGCTTGCCTAGAGTCAGAAAGATTCATCATCCTGAGCTCAGACACTTGCTAACTATATGACCTTGACCAAGTGACTTGACCATTTTCCTCTTCTGTAAAATGAACTCAAAAAGGAAATGGTAAACCACTCCATGAAAAAATGACTCAACATTAAAAAAAAATTAGCTACTTTTCTTCTCTCTTTTTCAAAGTTTTTCTTTTATATGGAAAGGGAGATGAGTAAAAATAAACCAGAAAATAAAGGTGACATAAAAAAATGACTTTTTAAAGAAAGAAAATGATAGATAGGTTTAAAGGACTATGTTAGTTGAGAGGTTGCTAGGCAGCCCAATGAGAAGAGCACTAGACCTGGAATCAAGAATACCTGAGCTCAAATATAATCTCAGATACTCGTTATATGACCATGAGTAAGACATTTAATCACTGCTTCCCTCCATTTCCTCATCTGTAAAAAAGAGTATTTTAATAATACCTTATTTATCAGAGTTATTATGAGGATAATGAATTAGTAATAGTAAAGATTTCTGCAAATCTCCAAACACCATACAAACACTAGCTATTATCATAATTGTACAATCTAATGGCATTAATCATTTGTTCCAAAAATTCATAATTATCCCACAGGCAACAAGTTACACCAAATTAACACCAGTAACAAATTATAGGAAAATAATATCTTTGAACTGAAAAAAATGTGGCTCAGTACTCAAGTAGGTCAAAGCAGCATATATAAGAAGGCATGAGAAATATAAGGAAACAGGCAAAATGTACATAAGGCATCTACCAGAAATACAAACAAAAACATTCTTTCCACCACTGGAAGGGTTAAAAAATAGTCAAGCATCCAAAATGAGAAGCCAGATGAGCATCAAACTGACCCACCAAAGGTCTGTGAAGTGAAAAGAAGAAACCTCTCAACAGCTTGCAGCAGTATAAGCCAAGGAATCGGCTTGGAAAACAGGAACTAAATGGAGACAGCAGTGCCACACGGAGCCCAGCATGGGGGTCTCCCTCCCGCCAAATGTACAGCAGGAATGGTCACAGCAGCTTAGTTGTGTTTTAGGACCTAATAGAGGTATAAACCACAACTGCTGTTGTTGGCGGTGAAAAGGGAAACCAAAGAGCATTTCTAATTGGAAAGGGGAAAACTTGGGAAAGGAAAGAAATAGCCAGTCATCATTTCCATCTCATCAGGAGAAAAGCATGTACTAAAGAGGTGATCAAGTTCCCTCTCTCATGTCCACAGGCTTTACACTTCATCACATCAATTGTCTTTTTGTTTGTTTTAAATTGGAGATTTATTGATGTTCTTTGTATATAAAAAACATTTACATTCTTCAATTTCCCTTTTCCTCTATGAGATGGAAGAAGAAAAAAAATGAAAATCTTACTATTTCTGATTCCCTAGTGACCACTCTGAATATAAAAAGCTTTGGAATTCAGAGTAGGAGAGAAGGTATTCCATAGTACAGGAGAGAGGATGAGCAAAGGAGGGAAATGGTGAGAAAAAATAGAACATATTCAAAAAATAAATTATAGAATTACAATGAGACTGGCTAACAAAAATTGAAATGCCAAGCGAATTTGTGTCAGATATAATATTCTAAATTTATATTGAGATCAAACATTAGGGCTTCATAATCCCTTTCTAAAACAATATTATGGATATAAAGTGTACAAGTAAATATGGGATGGATTGAGATAGGGAATTATAATGGAGAGTCAAAGTTTCAGGAAATGAAATATCCTCAAAGAGTACGTAGTTGAAAATACTGACCATAGAATCTATATAGCAGGACTAAAGACTATTACTGAAAAAGTCACTGCTACCTAAAAGAATCCTTTAACTCTTCCCTAAATAATTCCATCATCTGCTCTATTGCAGTTGTTAAAAACATTTTCTTCTTTTAAGCTTACTCTGCCAACTCTCCTTCCTTAACATCCCATTGACATTATCTCTCTTTGTTCCATGTTTGATGAAGAGTGACCCTTCTCTTTGCCAAGGTCAGTTTGTCTGCATGTGCCTTTGATAACTGATTTTTCAGAGAATTTTCCTTTGATCATCACTTTTATTAAAACTTTAATTTCTAATATTGCCTGATCCCTATAAAAATGCTCTTGTTTCACCTATCCTAAATTAAACCTTTTTTTGAGCTTGTTAAATCCTTACTCTTTCATGACTAAACTACTTTTAAAAAGCTATCTATAGGGGTAGCTGGGTGCCTCAGTGAATAGATCACTGGCCTTGGAGTCAGGAGTACCTGAGTTCAAATCCGGCCTCAGACACTTAATACTTACCTAGTTGTGTGACCTTGGGCAAGTCACTTAAGCCCATTGCCATGCAAAAACTAAAAAAAAAAGCTATCAATCAAATATGGCTTGTAAATCTGAACAGCAGACTCAAAGTATGAGGTCATTGATGATTGCTTTATTGCTAATTTCACTTCTCCATCTTAATTATTCTTGATCTCTGTATGATGCTTGAAACTGCTAATTGCTCCATCTTCCAGAACATTTTTTTTATAATTTTCATGGTATTTCTCATTTATTTTTTCTTTCTCAGTATCTGGTATGGTATTATCATACATATTTTATTCATCCATCTGTCCCCATTCCTATTCTTGAACTGTCTTAGGCCTCTTCTTTACTATCTACTCAATTTTCTTGATAATCTAATCAGCTCCCATGGGTTCAACTATCAGTTCTTTTCAGATGACTCCCAAAGCTATAAATCCATTTTACACCAATTTCCTAAAGGCTGATTCCACATCTACAATTTATTAGTTGGACATTTCTACCTAGATATCTCATACTTATTGCAAACTCAAAATATCTAAATCCAAAATTCATTATATTCCCCCATGAACCCACTTTTCCTCTCAACTATCCTATTTTTTTGGGGGTGTGGGCAAAATCACCTTTCCAGTCACCTAGTTTTTTAATTGGAATCATAATTGAATCTTCACTTTCATTCACTGCCCCTTCTCTCCACATGACAAATATCATCAAAAACTTTTTAAAATTTTTATTGATTTATCTGTTTCATATGTCATTATGAAATTCCATGATTTCATAATTCTTTCCTCCTTTCCCCAAGAATCATCCTTTACTATAGCATTTTATTTGGAGGAAAAAATTGTGACTTAACTGATTAATACATTGAGAAGGTATGATAACATGTGAATATGTGACAACAATGCACCTTTCATTCTATGAAGGAATAGGTTATGCATGTCTTCCCATATTTCTTTACATGAATCCTACTTTATAATTGTATAACATTTACCTTTAATGTTTTGGTGTGTAATTTTTCTTTACAATTAAATTTTCATAGTTACTATCCATATTGTTTCTTGGCTCAGTTCAATTTGCATTTATTAATGTAGATCTCTTCATGTCTCTCTATATTCATCACACATATCATTTCCTGCAGCATAGTTGAATTCCATTGCATTCTTATATCACAATTTTAGCCATTACTCATTGAATGAGTATCTACTTTGGTTCCAATTCTTAGTTATAATAAAACTATAGTTATAAATATTTTGGAATACATGGGGATATTTTTCTTATCACTAGTTTTCTTGGGACATAAGCTCAAGGTACTAGTTCAAAGGATATGATATTTTAAACATTTTATTTGTATAATTCCAATTTACCTACAACTTCTCAAACATTGTTGCCATTTTTTTATCATTTTTAACAATTTGTATGATTAGTGGATAGAGCACTGGCCTTGGAATCAAGAGGACTTGAGTTCAAATCCTGCCTCAAACACTTAATCATTACCTAGCTATGTGACCCTGGGCAAGTCAATTAACCCCATTGCCTTGCAAAAACTTTTAAAAAAAGCTATGTATAATTTTTTTCCTCTTTCTCACTTCATAGAATTGAGAACTCTCAGAACTCATATCCTTTGTATGTTTGACTATCTATTAGGGAATATTAATAAATTAGAGGGGGGAGGGAATACATAGATAGATACAGATAGAGAGTTTATAAATAGATCCACCTATCTGTCTATAAGTAACTGGATAATTATAAGTAGCTATCTATATCAATAGATATATCTACATATCTACCTACCCCTCTCTCTCTCTCACACACACATCTATCTATCTAGCTGTCTAGCTATCTATCTATCCATGGCTATATAAATCTCTAATAAATTAAATAATAGTATTAAATAAATATTTTTCCACATATGTATGTATGTATATATATATTATATATATACATATATATATAATATTAGAAAGAGAGAGAGAGAGAGAGAGAGAGAGAGAAACACACAAAGAGAGACAGAGAGGTCAAGAAAGATTTTGGACACTAAATCTTGCACCAGCGATTCTTTTTTTAAATTTTTTTTTCATTTATTTAAGGCAATGGGGCTAAGTGACTTGCCCAAGGTCACACAGCTAAGTAATTATTAAGTGCCTGAGGTCAGATTTGACTCCAGAGCCAGTGCTCTATCCACTGTGCCATCTAGCTGCCCCACTAAATCTTTTATCAGAAATTTGACTCAAAGAAATATTTTTTCTCTCTCAATTATTTTCCCTTCTTATCCTAGATGCATTAAAGTAATTACAGCTATATAAAGTTATATAATATTTTTAGTTGACCAATATGACTACAAAAGGAAAATGATCAATATTGGAGGGGATGTGGGAAAACTGAGACACACGTGCAATATTGGTGTAGTGAACTGATCCAACCTGTCTGGAGAGCAATTTGGAATTATGCCCAAAGGGCAATCAAGTTGTACATACAGTTTGATCCAGCAGTACCTCTACTAGGTTTGTATGACAAAGAGAGCAGGAAAAAAAAAGGATAAAAAAATACATATGTAAAAAGATATATACATATATATATATATATATATATATATATATATATATATATATATATAGTAGCTCTTTTAGTAGTGGCAAAGAATTGGAAATTGAAGGGATAACTATCAGTTGAGGAATGACTGGACAAATTGTGGTATATGTATGTGATGGAACACATGAAGGATGGTACTTCAGAAGAGAAGGGAAAGACTTGAATAAACTGATACTGAGTGAAATGAGCAGAAGCAGAAGAACATTATACATACTAACAGTAACAAAAATGAAAGATAATACTAAAAGTCTTGTAATGGAGAATACCATCCATACCCAGAGAAGGAACTGTGGAGTTTAAATGCAAATTAAATTTACTATCGATTTTTTCTTAATTCTTTGAATTATGTCGCTTTTTCTCTCTAATTTTTTTCTCTTCCATTTGACTTCCTCAAAAAAAGAAAAAAATTCTTCAAAATTTGAATAATATGCATCTATGTCCAGCATGGTTATAGATGCTTTCTTTCAGGGGAAGGGGGGAGGGAAAATGTAAAAAAAAAATGATTATTAAAAACTACAATTACCTGTAGTTGGGAAAATAAATAAACATTAAAAAACTCTTCAGTGCCTTTGATGTAGAGCATTTATTGAACTGAGAAATATGTTCTATAACTAATCTGTTCCCTCTGTATTTTCTCAAATAATGAATATCTAAATTAGCTTTATATTAACCCTGACTCCTATCCCATTGTTCAAAGGACAGAGATGAAGTCATTGAGCTTTTTAATATGATATTTTGCCCTTCCCTGCCAAGTATTTGGTAAATCCCTACCCCTAGGCAGAAGGCAAGCCCCAATCAACAAAGCAATAGATCTCTACCCTAGCCTGAAAGGATTAAGTCTTTGAACAATTGTTTTGAGTCCCTCATCTGCATATCTTTAAATACCTCTTCTTTCCTCCTTTAAAAATGCCTCTCATCTGCACATCCCTCATTACCTAATCTCTGCTCTTTGAGATACTGCCCTTCCACTTACTTACCCCTAATTACTACCTTTTTTTGCTACTTCAAAAGCTTACCTCTCCTCTGTTGAGTTGTTTTTCTTTAGAGAAAGCAGCCAACTCTTGGGGAGTATGATCACTGAAATAAACTCTCATGCCCTTATAGCCTTCCTTAGGAATTATTTCTTGGTGGCCATGGCTGTTGCTGCTGCTAATACTCCTCCTATTGCTAATCCCCTAGTTGGCACAGGGACAGAATCCTGGCCATGGTGTCAGGAGGATTTGAGTTCAAATTCTGCCTCATCTATTTACCCAACTGTGTGACCTTGGGCAAGTCATGTAACACCATTACCTTGCAAAAACACAAAAACAAAAAAAATGCCCATCCCCTATTCTCTTTCTTAGCTTCTGCTAACTACAGTGAATCATAAATAAACTCTTTTTTTTTATCCCTAACTCTTCCTGGTCAGAGTTAGTCTTTTAATGAATTCTTTTATGCTGATAAAACCCTGAAACCATTTGCCACATCACATATGTAGATAACAAAAAACCCTAATTTGATGTAAATTCTGATAGCTTTCATTATTTCTCTTTAGGTAAACTATTTTCAGTCTGACTTGCCTACTTGTCTTCACACTCAAGATTTCTTCCCATTTCAGTCTTTGCAAAAGCTGTTCTCAATATCTTTTTTTATCAATATTTTTTTTAGGTTTTTGCAAGGCAAATGGGGTTAAGTGGCTTGCCCAAGGCCACACAGCTAGGTAATTATTAAGTGTCTGAGACCAGATTTGAACTCAGGTACTCCTGACTCCTGGGCTGGTGCTTTATCCACTGTACCACCTAGCCTCCCCTACTCATTACTTTTTGACTTTTTAAAAAGGTTTATGGCATGTATTACTTCTGATTGTCCTTTCTTTTGATCCCCCTCAATGGTATTACTCATATGTTGGTGGTAATTTATTTGTTGTATTCTTTTTGTCTTTGCCTCTTTAATTTTAGTCTAGTATCTTAAATATAGTTGCTGTTTGTCCTTCAATCTCAAAAACAATCATGACATCAGGGAGGAGATATGATGACAAGAACATGAATTGGATTAGAGTCAAGGAGTGCTGTGCTAAGTCACCAGCTTCACTTTCTCCTCAAGTCATCTTGGGTCCAATGGCCAGATAAGAATCAGTACAACTGGAAAGGTCCCATGGAAAGCAAAGTAAGTGTTAAATGTCCTACATCACATTTAAAGGCAGGTCCTCTTGACTCCAAGGGCAGTACACTATTAATTATACCACCTAGCTGCCTTTAAATGTGCTTATTATCCTTAATAAATGATTGTTGGAGTCAACAAAAGATGAAGATTTAGGTGGATTTTCCAACCTACATAGTCTTGTGATTCCAATGAATTAGGTATTCTTTAGGATCTCATGAATGGGACTCATAAGGAAAAGTTGGAACTTTGGGGCTAAATTGGGAACAGTAGGAATGAGCTATCTATAGTAGAAAAAGATTTGTTCTATTCTTATTCCCTCATTCCATTTGTCTTTTTTACTATCTTTTTTTTGCAAATTAATTTATTGATTGCCTATCCCTTTTTTAGGATCAAATCTTACTCTGATTTTTGCCCCAACCAGATTTTACATCCTTCAGGCAACTCATTCCAAATATTCTTTGTTTCCTATCTACTTAGGAAATGTATGAATGAAAAAGCACTTGTATTTGATTCATATATGATATGTATTTGATCAATACATTTCTTTGAAACCATCTTTTCTCAACCTTATGTCTTTTTGAAAAAAAATCAGTAACAACCACAACCAAAAAACTGTTAAAGGAAATAAAAATAAAACCTGGAAAATCAGTAATTTTTTAGAATACCTTATATATAATTAGATGAGATAAATTTTCATTTAGCTAAAATACAAATATTCAAGCCCCAGTAGGGGACATGACTATCTGATACTGCAGCAAGAAATTTTAGTGTTTGACTTTCATCCCTCTTTTTAAAGTACATTGTATTTTAAAAAAAATAAAAAGAAAGGACATTGTTTAATGCTTTACATTAAATTTCATTTTCCACTATGTAATTATTAAAAGATAAGTAGTTCCTGCATTATTAATAGGAATAAATAATTAGATGACAATTAAATAACTATCATTAATGAGTTGTTCATTAATATGCTAGTAGTTGGCTCTTTGAAAATGGAAAAGGAATAAGGGTAAGGTAGTATGAAAATTCTGTAAATAAAGAAGAGCTGTATTTTATGTTAATTATAAATAGAACTGAATCTTAAAAACTGCACACTAGAAGGCAGAGGAGACAGAAGGATTCATGGCAAAAGACATTCTAAGTGAGTTACAAACAAAACTCAGACATTAGAAGGTTGAGTTTGTTTACTCTTGGAACAAACCTGATTTCCTGTGTCTGAAGTAAATAGCATATAAAAAAGATGAAAAGGATGCCAAATAGCACTCTAGAAAGAGAATGCTAATGAATTGAGTGTTAATGAATCAAAAACATATGGATTCAGCTTCACTTCAAATAGAAATAATTTCAAAATTAAAAGGGAAAGTACTTAGCAAAAGTTAATAGAACTTTGTCAGTCTTAAAACCCAAACAAGTTTAGACTGGCTTAAGGGAAATAAAATGTCAAATCTATTTTTTTTCATTTTAATTTTCCCATTTTAATTTTACAAAAGATATAAAGTTAGACAACCTTTTAAAATTTCATATGAAATGATTAAAAAATAGTACTCCTGTGATGTAGGGAAAAATAATAAAAAAATTACTAATGACCATGCCATAATAGAACATATCTTTCAATCAATTGGCCCAATTATAAAACACTCACCAAATGTTTAACATTAAAAGTGGCAATTTGCCCCAATTCAGCATTATGTGAGTATTTGGGGTTCCTATATTCAACTGGTGATAACAAATGTCTGCCTGTTCATTTAAATAAGAATTTTGTGTAACCCTATTAAAATACAAAATAGGAGGTGACTAAGTGGCCCAGTGGATAGACCACCTGCCCTGGAGTCAGGAATACCTGAATTCAAATCCAGCCTCAGATACTTAACAATTACTTGGCTGTGTGGTCTTGGGCAAGTCACTTAACCCCATTGCCTTCCAAAAAAAAAGATACAGAATAATCTCACAGTTGAAAACCTTTCCATTGAACTTATACTTGATTCTATAGTATTGAAGAAATTTTCAGTGGAAGAAAAACTTTTAAATTCTGTGTTTTAATTATTATTATTGAGCAAGAGACTGCTTTATTTGAACTTGGGAAAGTTTGGAAGTACTTCCTTCTGAAACCAGGATATATTTTGGTGTATGAAAAGACATGATGTTAACTACAAAGTTGGCTGACTTTTCATTAGGATGTGGCACATAAATTCAAACAATCAATCTCTTTAAATCTTTTTTGAGAATTACTATCTGAAGGTGACAACTACCCTTCATGGTTAGCAAAATAATTCAGATTTTACCAAATATAATTATGTATTGAAATATACTAAATCAATTGACTGACCTTACAAATGTATTTTATAGTCTGAACATAATTCACTTTATAGTATTGAATTTTTTTTTTCCTTGTATGGGCAGTTAGTATATCTTTTGAGAAATTACAATTTTCATTGAAAAGACCATATAGTATTCTGGGACTTGAAGGTCTTCACATAACATTACCCACAGACAGAAACATTTACAGAAACATATCAATAAGAAAAAAATGAAACCCTTTTCTATTTAGGGTTTGCATAGGACATCATTCTTCTGTTTTATGCCTGACAACATTAGTCAGAGAGTAGTAAAACAGAATTATCTTGG
Source organism: Macrotis lagotis (assembly GCF_037893015.1). Lineage (NCBI taxonomy): Eukaryota > Metazoa > Chordata > Mammalia > Peramelemorphia > Peramelidae > Macrotis > Macrotis lagotis. The sequence continues at coordinate 523,972,093 of NC_133666.1, read as the reverse complement.
TGACTTAATTAATCAAAGAATCTCATATAATCTTAACATGTCTATGACAGACTCATTATCAGAAGCTAATTTGTCCTATTGTCAATTGCTTAAATTTTGGAATTACATATATACATATATGCATATTCACATGCATATTTATCACATCATATATGAGAGATAACAAAGAATACTAGATAGAGTTGGATATAGAGCTAGATGGGTGCACATCCCACCCCTAGCAAATACTGACTAGTGTGGGAGCATGAAAAAACACACAGGATTTTTGCAAGTCTTATTTGTATAATGTGTATAATTTAGTTGTTTTAGGTTCATTTATAGTTAGAATGAAATTAATAAAAATTGCAACTATAGTTGCTCCCTTGTGAAAATCATATTTTGGTCCAAATTTACCACAAAACATTCAGCATTGAGATGAAAGAAAAAAAAATTCAACACCTAAAGAATCGGAAGAGTAGATAGAGCACTGGACTTAAAATCAAGACAATTTCGGGGTGGCTGGGTGGTTCAGTGGATAAAGCACCGACCCTGGAGTCAGAAGTACTTGGGTTCAAATAGCGTCTCAGACACTTAATAATTACCTAGCTGTGTGGCCTTGGGCAAGCCACTTAATCCCATTTGCCTTGAAAAAGCCTAAAAAAAAAATTCAGGACAATTCCTTTTCCCAAGTTCAAATCTTGTCTCAGACACTTAGTGGTTACCCTGGGCAAGTCATTCAACCCTACTTTCCTCAATTTCTTTATCTTTGAAAATGAGCTGGAAAAAGAAATAGCAAACTACTTCAATATCTTTGCCAGGAAAAACCCAGATGAGACCTAAAGAGTTAAACAGAACTGAAAATGACTGAATAAAGAAATAAGCAAAAAGAATATAAATTGTAGACAAAAGTGCAGATAATGCATCTGTAGAGGGAGTTTCTTCCTTTGGGATGCTAAATATAGATCTAGAATAATACAACAGTTTATATTTACATATTTATATATAAATAACATGATATATAATTACATATGAAATAATGTGCAACATATATAATCCACAGGTATGCAAGGATGCAAACACATGTATATGAGTACATGGGAATGGGGTGTATATATATATATATACATACATATATACACATACATGTATATATATATATGTATGTACAAATCTGTTTGCATATGTGTATATATGCATAATATATATTCATTTTTATATCTATATATTTAGGATAGGTGGCACAACAAACTAAGTTCTAGAATTGGAGTCAGAAAGACTCAAGTCCACATTTGGCCTCAGATGCTTACTAGCTATGTGATCCTGTTTAAATTACTTAACAGGTTTCTACAACTGTAAAATGGGGTTAAAAATAGCACCTACCTCCCAGGGTTTTTGAGGAACAAATGAAAATTTATTTGTAAAGCTCTTACCACAATGACTGGTTCATAGTAGGTACTTAAAAAAAATTCTTACTTACTTTGCATCCTTCCTTTTTTCCCCATACACCCACTTAGATATGCATATGCACTACATATAAATCAGGACTATGTGTGAGTGTATATAAGACATACACATTGAAGAGACACTGCAGATGGATAATGAGTTAGACTCAGAATTGAAAGTGAATTAGGAAGAAGTGAATTGGCCAGATTGCAAGTGAAAAAAAAAATGGTGCAGTACTGCTAATGATCCCAAGCTGTTCTTTGGCACAAAAACCCAGCTTTTTAGCAATAATGTCCTTTAAGTGATGTTATATGGTTCTATCTTGGTAATACCACAATTTCTGAAAAATCTGAGTTGCCAAGATATATGGAGTGTTCCATGATAGTTATAAAGTGGTCTCCAAGGATGGCTTGCATGCAAAAAGTAGCCTAAGCAGATGTAAAGGCTTTTTCAGACTGAAGTCACCTGATCCATATGCTTTACTTTAAGTTCTAGGAAGGTTAATGAAGCACCATTGCTCATGGCAGAATAGAAAAAAAAATGTGGAATTGAATCTTTGAGTCATCTATAACTTGAATGGACTAGACTAGATAATCCCTTTCAGTTCTGTGATATTTCAGAATTAACAATTCAGAGGAATATTCGAAGACCATCCAATCCAAACAATCTATGATCAAGATTTCCCATCTACACCTACCTCAAAAGATATAGCTGTTATTCAAAGAATCCTAGTAACAGGGAACACACTCTTTCCAAATATAGGAAGATATTTCCAACTTATCATGTGATTAGCTTGATTGTATATAATTTGGCTGAGTTTCCTGGAATCAGACTTGAGTTTCTTAATAGAAAAATGTATCTTCAGTACCTACCACAGGACTTGGCACATAATAGGCACTCTAAATAAATATTCATCGACTAATTTATGGGCCCATTTCACTTTGGGGTACTTCTATTTGAGTGTAGCAGTTCGTTATTTCCTTTTACGTTAAATTTGCCATTTGGCTATTACAACCATTCCTTTCCCTTTGATCTGCTTTCCAAAGGCAAGTAGAACAAACCTAAACCCTTTTTTGTTGAACAATTATCATGCCTTCTTAGGTCTTCCATTCTTCAAGTTAAATATCCCTAATTCTTTCAGACAATCTACAAGGATAGTTTCCTTAGCAACTTCTTCTGAAAGTTTTCCATTTTAATCTTTTCCAAAATGTGGTGTTGAGGAACAATCACTATACTTCATATGTGGTTTGACCAGGAAGAGAATAGAGAGAATATTATGGTTCTATTGCTAAATCCTATACTGCTCCTGATGGAGTCAAAGGTCAGAAAAAAACTGAGCCATACTTTTCCACAGAGTCCCACAGAGGCAAAGGAAGCTAGAACTTTATCAATATCTCTTGTCAAAATGTCCTCTATCAACTGCTATTGGTGTCTTTGTCTCAGATTACTAAAACTTCTAACTGCTTAAGTCCCACTCTAATTCTGCTCTGTCAACAAGAAATTCCAAGGTTTCTGCCACCTTTAGAATGCCATTGCCACTACCCCCATCAAAGAATGTAATGGCTCTACTCTGTTTCAGAGTTGTGGAGGTTACAATTGCCAGGATTCCAAGTTAGTAGTTCACCATGTTACACCCCATCATGGGAAATCTGAGGACTCAGATATATTCATATGTCTGCTTATTCATACACATTGCACTATATGCACAATCTCACACACACACACACACACACACACACACACATACACACTTCACTGCATTACATCTCTTCTCACACTTAATTTTTTTTAATCTAAACTAAAGAGTTTACATTTATCCCAATTAAATTTTATTTTGTTCAATTTGGTCCAATGATATACCCTGCCAAAATCTTTTTGGTTGCTGATTCTTACTCTAAATATTAACTAACATAATTATAATAGGAACTATTTACTCAAAGGATAATCTTATAACCAATTGTTAGCAAATTAACTTTATAAATGATAATAACAAGAAGCCATAACTTGCATAGGGTTTATATCAAATAGAAATTGTAAATGTGATTTCATATTCCAGTTTTGTACTTTTAATTCAACCCTAAATTGATGTTCTTTTTTTTTCCTGTCTCCTACATTTCTGGATAACACACAGCTACTTACATGAATTGCAACAGTCCAATTTAAAATGGTAGTTTCTTTAAGAAAATAATTACAATGCAAATTAGTCTTCAAAAAATAATAAGGCACATTTCCGAATTAAATGCCTGGGTATGTAGGTTTTGCTTTCTGATATGCTCTAAACCATTATATAAGTTTAACTGTAACCATGCAATCTATGTATCTAGAAATATAATTCTTTTTGTTGCTAATGAAGGTCCTACGGCACAAATTTATTAAAGGTATACGTTTGCATGGGATAATAATTGGGTCGATAATATTAAATTCATAGGCTCATTATTTAATTGCAAGGGCAGATTATGAATACAGCTTCTAAAATGTATTTTAATGAAAAACACTACATCCTGACCTAATCATATCAACCTTATGCTATCTAATTAAGGATGCAAAAAATCATTAGAGTTGCAAAATATTAGTTCCAGCTCCATCAGGCTTTGAGCTGCCCCTTCATGAATATATTTTTTTAACTCTATGATAAATAGTTAATGAGGTAAAAATGACAAAATTTGCATGTAGGCAAATTAGTTTAATAGAGCGATGTCTTTTCTGACTAGTGAAAGTGACCTTTTTCCTATCAAAAGAATGGTTAAAATGCTCTGAAATTATAGCCTGACTGTCTCTGCACAAATGATAAATTGTATGTATGAACAATATAAAAATTATAAAATGCAATAACCCTAAATTCTCATCATACTGCAAATGTGTTCTGTGCTGCTGCATTTATCAATTTAATAAAAGGAAATTAAGCATATTATAAAGTATCCATTTATGGGGCAATTTTTAATCCGAGAATAAAAATGAGAAGCACGTGATTAAAAACCAGACTGACTGCAAGAGCCTAGATCAATTTTTAAAAGCATATGGTTTTATAGAATACTTACCTGAACTACTTTCATTTAAAAATGGCAATTCAGAATTTGGTATTTTATATTTTAGACAATTACCCACAATTAATCTGGCATTATATTCTAAAAAGAGCATTTAAAAAATTAACAATGATGCATTCTTCATCAAAGATCAAAACTTTTCCCTCCTGCCTGAAATATATTGATTGTGCAAACATAAGTGAAAATCAAAAGATCAGCCTTACAAGGAAGGGAACTATTATATAAATAAATCAATAATGAGATATGAAAAGAAAAGAAAAGAATTGTAATCATTCAGACATTACTTATATTTTTAATTATTAAGATAACAAAATAATTTGCATAAACTCTACTAATGACTGAGGTAATTAATACAAGACAAAGTTAAGAAGAGAATTAATGACACCCTATTACTTTTTTCATATTCGTCACCATCTAAAGAATAATTCAAATCAAAATATTCTATTTTGAGCCTTGGGTTAACCTTAATTGCCTGTCAATTTCAATCAAATTCCCCCAAATTAAAAATATTTATTCAGGTTGTTGGGGATACACTAACTTTGGTCTTCATATTCCTTACTTCACCCCATTTCAGATGGAGAGGAATGTATACTATTCATAAAGTATTTAATAGCCGCACATGATTTCCAAGTCCAATGCTTAACCTTCAGTGGCATCTATTCTTTTTTTCATAAACAATCTTTCTAATTTCCTTTGATTATATCCAACAGATAGTATTCTTGAAACTGTAAAGCTTTAACTATGGAAGGACAATTGTTCTTTTCTTTATTAAATTAAATGATTCAATTTTCTCTTTTATTTACAAATACTCCTAATGTTTTGATTTTCATTTCTGAATTTCAAATAATATTAACATAGAAGGGCTCTTCAGGTTATTTAGCTTCTACTTATGATATGAAAGTAAAAGATAAGACTTCTGTCACAATTTCTTCTCACCTTACCTTACCTGAAAGGGGAATACTCTATTCCATTTGATATTTTTTCCTCTATTATTTATTCAGTTTGTTTTATGATTTCCTTAAAGAATAAAAGATAAATCTCACAGAATGGTTCTGAAGAATGAAGATACTATAAAAAGTGCTTTGCAACTGTATCTAAAGAAATGTTAACTATTCAAAGCAGGAGTACAAATAGAATGATCTTTTTATTAGGTTTATAGGTGCACAGACAGAGGGCTGGAAGAGATCCTAATGACTTTCTAATTTAGCTACAACTGAGATAAATTAGGCCCAAGAAGGTTAAATGATATGCCCCAAATCACAAAGTTAGTAAGCTTCAAAAGCAAGATTTCTCTGTCTCCTATGACAATGACCTTTGAACTGGTCCATAAACTGTCAAAGGGCTAGACCTGTCTTTTTAAAGTAAATTATTCAATAGGCAATAATTATTATCTATATTATATTAGTTTGATATGTATACACATATTAAAATAATGAATTTATATGTTAAATAAGTTAATTTTAATACTTTTTATGAAGTATGAGAAGGAAGAGAAGAAAAAGAAAATGGCTGGATTCATGTGATATAGACAAAATTGATACAGACTCATAAAATTGCATTAATCAGATTTAGTCGAGACTTTATAGTTACATAATCTTCCCAACCCCAGGAAGATACAAAAAACACAGCAAGGAAGCTGTAAATACTCAAATCACATGCCAAAATGGTGAGACTTAAAAGGGAACTTAGAATTATTTTTCTCAAACTCCCTTCTAGGATAAAGAAACTGGTACCTAGAGCAAGGACTTAATCAGCGTGGATAGGAACTCATAATTGCTTAATATCATAGAATCACAAATTTTACCTATCCCAAACCTATGTAAAACATGAATTCTCTCTAAATTCTAAAGTATCTTTGACAAGAAATTGTCCTTGAAAACTTCCAGTGATAAATCATCAGATCACTACTGTGTGAGGTTGCCCCTTATATGTTCCATTAGCTTTGTTATTGAGTCAAAAATATACTATTTCAAAACATGGAACTGATTGAAGGGTGGAAGAGACTTCAGAGACTAGCTAGTTCCACTCATTTTATTGTTGAAGAAATTAAGGTTAAGGAGATTAAGAGACTTAATATTTGTGTAATCAAGAATAAGTCATAGCCTTTCAAACTTAGGTTCTTCAACTCTGAAATAGGACTATAATAGCACCTATATGTCAGGGTTGTTTTGAATGTCAAATGAGATAATATCTAGAGCTTTGTACACCTTAAAGTACTATATAAATGGTAATTATTATTCAGTGACTTGTTCAGAGTCATAAAAATAATATTCACCTAAGGTAGGATTTAATCAAAGACTCTCTGACACTGTATTACATTTCCCCCCTCTATAACATTGTTCCTATTTCTATTCTTTTGGAGCAAGATAGCAAGTCTTGATTGCTCTTGTACTTGACAATCCTTCAGGTAGATAAAAGCAACTATTGTGTCACACCCTAAGTCTTTTTGGCAGACTAACAATCCTAATCCCCTCAAGTGTTTTTCCTATGGCCTGTCTCATCATTCTCAGGAACCCTAGCCATCCAGATCAATAGCTCCTGGAGTTTAATCAATGAATCTTCTAAAAGTATGTCATTCAGAAATCAGCAGAATAAAATGGATATAGACTGAAGAAGGCAGTATGAGGGAGCATCATATTTTCTTATTCTAAACTCTTTTTAACCCCTTTACTTCTAATGTTATTGTCTCATCTCACAGTCCAATAAGAGAAACAGGTTGGGAGTTTTTTTTGGTTTGTTCTACTCAAATTGCGTCTTTTGTTGAGTCTTCTCATGACAAATTCTCATAACATTTGTTATGTGTAAATGTTTGTTGATTAATTATATTCTAGATCAGTCATGTCAAACTGCCGCCTACATGGCTATGAAATTCAGGAGTATAGCCAAAAACAGATTAAAATGTAATTTGGAAAAGATTAACAAAGCAAATAAAAATAACAATAAAACACAAAAAAATGTTAAATTGTGATTTTCTAGGTCAATATGTGATTTTTCTATTGACGTTTGACACTATTGCCTAAATACATCATCTTCATCTTTTACTTTTTCTTTTAACTTTTCAGAATTATTACTTATTTATTTTAAGATTCTTTTTAAATTCTCTCCTTCTATCCTCCCTATCCCATTCCTCCTGAGAAAACAAACAATATAATACTAATTATACATGTGAAATACATGTGCATGATATAGTACCATATTAATTTTATTGGAAAAAAACAAGATGAGTAAATTGTGCTTTAATTTGCACAGCTTTCTCTCTGTGTGTTATGTAAATAGCATTTTAGTCATAATGAATTCTTTGGAACTGTCTCTTGGAGTGTTGTATTGATCTGAGTAATTATGTCTTTTACAATTCATGTCATTACAACATCACTGTTACCATGCACATTGATCTCCTGGTTCTTCTCACTTCACTTTGCATCTATTAATACAGTTCTTGACATACTTTTTTAAAGTGATTCTTCGTATTTCTTATAACACAATAGTAATCCAACACACCTATATGCCACAACTTATATAGTCATTTGCCAAATGATGAACATCCTCTAAATTTCCAGTTCTTTACCACCATAAAAGGATTTCCTATAAATATTTATTTGTCTATATAGGTCCTTTGCATTTTTTTTCCTTTTAAAACTTTTGGAAATGCAGACGATTGTGCACTCAATGCAGTCTTTGAAGCTGAAATGCAATAAAATATGGATCAATTCTCTGCTATCTGTGCTAATTTTGGGTCTAATAAATAGCACCAATAATATTCAGGTGTTCTGTCATCCAGCACCACACCATCCATATATGGAACCATTGGTTACAGCAAATGGAGAAGTTTTGAGTACTGTGGACAACTTCATTCCAAGGAGGTACACATTGAGAATGAGGCTGACTCTCTTTGCCAGAGCCAGCTCAATATTTGGGAGGTTCCAAAAGAAAGTATGGGAAAAAAGAGGTATTAGTCTAACTACCAAACTGAAGATCTACAGAGTCTCTGGGCTGACCTCATTGCTGTATACCTGTGAAACCTAGACACTCTACAAGAATAATGTCAAGAGACTCAATCACTTCCATTTAAATTGTCTTAGGAAGATTCTGAAGATCACCTGACAGAAGATACCAAACACAGGGATCCTTTCATGAGTTAAACCACCTAGCATTCCAACATTACCACAAGTGTGTAACTATAACGGGTTGGACAAGTTAGAATGCCAGATGTACACTTGTCCAAAAAACTATTCTATGGAGAACATACACAGCGCAAGTGCTCACAAGGGGTGTCAGAAAAAGTGATACTGAGATACTCTGAAGGTCTCATTGAAGAGCTTTAGAATTGACTCTGTACAGCTTGGGAGACATTGGCACAGGACTGCCCAGCATGGTATGCCCTCATCAGTGAGGATGCTGCACTCTATGAGGAAGGAGAATTGAAGCAGCTCAAATTTAGAGGACCATTCCAAGTGTACACATGGACTATTTGTGACCAACCTGTAGTAGAGCATTCTGAGCTTGTATTGGTCTGATCAGCCACAACTGGAAACACTGTAATTTGTCTCAATCATAGTGATGTCATTTTGGTCTTTTTGATAATGAAGGACAAGAACCAACCAACCAACTTCAGTTGAAACATAATAGATTCTAATTCAGTCCCTCATTTTAAAACTGTGTGTCTCTGTTTCAATTGTGTTTCTTGCATGCAGAATTTTGTTGGATTTTGACATCTAATGCATTTTCCTATCTGCCTTGATTTTATGGGTTAGTTCTTCTCATTCACATTCACAATCATTATTACTAACTGCATTTCCCTCCATCAAATTTTTTTCTGCTTATTCTTTTTCCTTTCTCTTTTTTGTCCTATTTCTCCTCAAAAGCCTAGTTTACTTCTGACCAGTTCTTCCCTTAATCCTCCTTCCATTTTATACTTTTATCATGCTCCTCCTTATATCTTTTATTGTGTGTATATATATATATATATGTATATAGTGTGTGTTTATATGTGTTTATAAAGCTAACTACTCTATAGTTTTATATATATATATATACATATACATATATATATATATATGTATATGTATATACATATATATATATATTCCTTCTTTAAACTACTTCCAGTGAGAGTAAGGTTCAAGAATTGCTAGTTATTCTTGTCCTGTCATTTTCCTTTCCAATATAAAATCTCTTCTTTGCCTATCTCTTTTTTTGTGAGAAAAACCCCTGATTCTATTTCCCTCTTCCACCTTCTCCATGCATTCCTCTGCAAGAATTGGACTTTAGTTAAAGACAAATTTGTTATTGATATCATTCTCTCTTCCAGAATCATTGAAGTCCAATTGTAAGTCAAAAGTCATAATGACTGATGATGACCCAGAATATGCATCATATTATCTTGGCATTTTTTATATCTAACCAAGTTCTAAGCACTGCATGGTGCCTGCTTCATGTCTATTGGAACAAATTGTTTTCATTCACTAGGGAAAGTCTTCACTTGATTAAGATAAACATTTCTCTAACTCACCAATAGTTTGAGGATAGTTTTTTGCCCTCAATCTGAATTTGTCTACTGAGATAGTGCTACCAAGATGTGGTTACTGCATATGCTATAGGTTCTTGGAACCATATATAATAATTGAGTGAAAAATGGATACCAAAGGTAAATTAGTACCTCTGCAAAGGGCTCAGCAAATCTCTACTCCAAAGATACTAATCCTCCTTGAACATACCCTGCATCCCATACATCCCAGATTCCATCTAACTACCTAATAACAATAAAGTTCTTAGATTTTACATGTATCTTCTATTCAAATAGTAATGAATGCAGTTTAATTTTAACAATCTCATTAATATTATTTCATATTTACATTTTTATGCTTCTCCTGAATCTTCTATTTGAATGTCAAAATTTCTATTTTCCTTTTCATCAAGAATGCTTGAAAATCCTCCATTTCCTTAAATATCCATTTCCCCCCGAAGGATTTTACTAAGTTGTGTAAACCTAGCTCCTTTGTCTTCTAGAATATAATATTCCAAATCCTCTGCTACTATAATGTGGATACTGATAAATCTTATGTGATTCTTACTATGTCTCAGTGGTATTTGAATTGTTTCCTTCTGGCTACTTATAATATTTTTTCTTTGACTTAATAGCTCTAGAATTTGATTATATTATTTCATTTGGGGATCATTTCTAGGAGATGATTGATGGATTCTTTCAATTTATATTTTATTCTATGAATCTAAGATATCTGAGAAGTTTTCCTTTAGGACATTTTTAAACATGAGGTCTAGAACCTTTTCAGGTCATGGTTTTCAGATAGTCTAATAATTCTTAAATTATCTCTGAATCTATTTTTCAAATCAGTTGTTTTTCCAATGAGATATTTCATATTTTCTTCTATTTATTTTCACTTTTTACTTTCTTTTATGGTTCCTTTAAATCTCATGGCATTATTAACTCCCATTTGCTCAATTCCAATTTTAAGGAATTATTTTCTTCAGTAATATCTTGTACCTCTTTTTCCATTTGGACACCTCTGCTTTTTAAGTAATACTTTTCTTCAGTAAATTGGTATGCCTCCTTTTCCATTTGGTTTATTCTACTTTTAAATCAGTTCTTTTCTTCAATGACATTTTGTACATCTTTCACCAATAGGTGAATTCTGTTTTTTAAGACATCATTTTTTGGTATTTTGGTACTTCTTTTTACCAGACTTTTAATTACTATTTTTGTAATCTTCTTTTATCACTCATTTCTTTTCCTATGTCCTCCTCTTGTATTCTTATTTCTTCTTTTTTTGTGTCTTTTAATAATCCTTGTTGGGTTTAGGTCCAACCAAACATTGTTAATTGTCTTTGTTTATAGGTATTTTCTTTGTTTGTAGCTATTGCTTTCTTGTTTAAAATTTGTCTTGATCTTGTAATAACAATAGCTATATGATCTGGGTTTTTTAAAATTGATTACTTTCCCAATCTATTTCTTCACTGTGAATTTCATGTTAATACTTTGGTATGGGAATCACTGTGCCAAGTTTTTCTTATTGCAATTTTCAGAGCTAGTTCTTAACCATCTGCAATTTAGGGGTTTTATAAGATGATGTTGTAAGAAAAGAGTTGTGATCATTGACCTCCTGGTATACACTCTGTTCTGTGCTTTGGAAAGATCTTTGGTTCTTCACAGTTGTAAGTACCACTGATCCTTTTGTCTTTAGAACTGGAAACCACATTCCCTATTCTCCTGCAGCCATGAAAACCAGCACTACTCTTGGTCCTAGAATATGTTTAGTACCTTTGTTTCATTTTGATTAACCAAAAGTACTCCTAGCATCCCTAGAACTGCAACCCAGAAGGGAAGACAAGTCCAGGTTTGTTGACTTCCTTTTATGCAAACAATTTTGAAAGCATATTAATAATACCTTTTTAATAAAAGAAAAAGTGTAAGTGTTAAAGTTACTTACCTTTCTTCTTTCTCCATTGATTCCTCTCCATTGCTTAGCCTTTTTTACTATGTAGCTTAGTTCCTGGTTTGACATTTCCAGGTCATATGGAATAAAGAACATGCCTTCATCACCATGAATACGCTGATATGTATCTAGTATCCAAGAATCATTTTGCAGCCTGAAAACATAATTATTTTCTATATTTACTATTTTACAAGTTTTGCTCTTATTTTTAGTATCAAACTATTGGAAATTTTTTTCCTTTTTATATTGCATTTTAGGGGATAGCACTATACAATCTCTAAAATTCAATTCAATTCAACAAATTTATGTCACACACCTACTATGGTAGTGGGAATATAAAAACCTGAAAGCAGTCCCTTCCCTTATCACATGAACATTCCACAGAATCTCATTTAGTCCAAAATCTTTATATTAGTGGATAGTAACAAGCCATGGTTATTATGTAATATTCCCTTCATGAACCTACAATTTATAATCATGAAACTATAAGCAGAAGCTTCTAAAGAATATAGGATATGAATTCCAGAATACATGACAAAGATTAAAGGTTCCACATTTTCTCTTTTATCCCCCCAAATTTCCTCAAGGGTAGAATTATGCACAAGAGATAATACAATTACAGCTTTCTCCACAGGTAAAGGTACCAAGAAACTTAATAAGGGAATAGCTACAATCTTTTAACAGTTATAAACACTAATCCTTAATTCATTCACTTAGGACTGATATCCCAGTCATCATGTTCTGAAAGGTTACATGACAAAATCCATTACCTTGTCTTGTGCCGTTCAATTAAGAAATTTCCTCTTTTGATTTTTTTAATTTTTCCTAGCACACAGTGCCTTGCTTTTCACCATACCATTCTATGGCAACTAGTATCAAACAAAACTCTACCTAGCTGCTTAGAGAGGAAGATTATATAGGAAATTAGGAGAGTATGTGCTTAAGCACTCATCCAATAAACTATAGAAACCTCTGGAGTAGATTACCACCATTCACCTCTATTAGGCTGTGCCAAAACAGTAGTAAAACAGAATAAGATTCATTTGTGACCAACTTGTCCCTCTAGAAAATTTATGGCACTGGGATAGAAACAAATGAAAAGTTAATTCACCAATATGGGAGAAAGCCAATTATGTACACAAATATGGGGGGGGAGACTTTTAACAAATTACAATATTAATTTTTGCTATCCAAAATTCCAATGCAATGGAAAACTGGTAGAATATTTTCCAATAAATAATAAAATGAAGCAAGAATTCTCTTTCTTTCAATAATTATTTGATGTAGTTAATGAAATGTTACCAATATCTATAATATAATGGAAAAGGTTAAAGCTATAAAGATGGGTAATTAAGAAGGATCAAGAATGTATTGTGGGGGGGAAACTAGATGGTGCAGTGGATAGAGCACTAGCCCTGGAATCAGGAGGACCCGAGTTCAGATCATCCTCAGACACTTAATAATTACCTAGCTGTTTGACCTTGGGCAAGTCACTTAACCTGATTGACTAGTAAAAACTGTAAAATTAAAAAGAATGTGTTGAGGGGCTATGATATGCCAGACACTGTTTTTAGAACTTTACAAATGTATCATTTAAAGAGAAGTTAAAACTATCCCTCAATTGCTGATAAATGAACAATATTTGAAAAAATCCTAGATATCAGGAGGTTTGACAAAATATAGATTAGATACACAACTTACAAAAGTGAAGGAGAAATATTCTTAAGCTTGATAAGCCTAAAGATCTCAGATATTGAAGTAGAAATTTTCTTTTGATTAAAAACCTCTGAGAAAAACTGCAAAGCAATGTGACAGAAAGTAGGTATAGATCAACTATCAGCTTCTCACACCTTTTATAAACTCCAAATGGGCATAAGTTTTATACATAAGAGATATTACAATAAATTAATTTGAAGATCAAGGAAGAAATCAGATTCCAGATCTCTGGATGGGTAAAGAGTTTATGACCAAACAAGGGATAAGATAGATCACAGGAGGTAAATGAGAAGTTTTGCTTAGAATAAAATGTAAAAAAGATATTGAACAAGCAAAACAAATACCAATATAAATAGAAAAAAGAAAACAAAATGAAATTGTTAGATAGATATGTAAATGTGGGAAAATTTTTGAAAAAGTTTCTTTGATAAAGATCTCATTTTCCAGATGTATAAAGAATGAAATCAAATTCATAAGAATAAGCACTATTCCTCAATCGATAGTCAAAAGACTCAGACACTTTTCTGAGTAAGATTTCAAAATTGTTATCTGTCCTATTAAGAATGATTAAAATCAATAATAATTACAAAAATATACAAAAAAACAATTTTGATGTTCTAGTGACACTCATTAGATTGGCAAATTCGAGTAAAAGGGAAAATTAGAAATGCTAAAAGATTTGTGTGAAATAACCTATGAGCTTATGGAGGCATTCTGGAAATCAATTTTCAACTAAAAATTACTACATTATGCATGCCATCTGACTAAGTCATATCACTATGAGGACTATACCTCATAGAGATAAAAGAAAGAGAAAAAGAATTCTCATGCAAATATGTATAAGCTTGAGCTTTTTTGTGTTTAAAAAAAGTCAAAAGATTTAAATAGACCATTCAATGGCCAGAAGTCATAGAAGAACTATAAAACTATCATTAGAGCCCCATTGTAATACTTTGAGAATTGAGTAACACAAGAGCTGGCACCTTCACTGGAGGAGAATGGAACAGTAGGTAGAAACAAAGAATAGTTGAATAAAGCAACAAACAAATGAAAAGAGCAAATTCAACCCCTACTAAAAACATAAAGGAAAATAGCAGTAATGAGAAAAGATTTGTGGTCAAAATAGCAATGAAGCAAAAGACAGTGACATGATAGAATGTGCCTTAACTTCTCCTAGGAAAGTAGCAGAGTATACTAGAAAGAAGGATGGACTTAGAGTCAGAAGAACTGGGTTGAATTCCTTCCTTTGGCTTTTATTTCTAATGCATCTCTGGGCAAATGATTTAACATCACAAAGCTTCAGTTATCTCATCCACAAAAAGAGAAGGTAAGGTCCTGTCCACATTTGAAATGTTCCTTTCCTCTGAAGGTCCTTTTAGGAGTACTCACAAGAAATGTGCAAGCTGGAAAGAAGAAGCCTGACTCATTGTATAGCAACTTTCCAGGTTTTATGTGGACTCATATGTGAGTCCTATACTGGACATTTCCTTCATAAATGAAACAATTCTGCTTCTCATCATTGTAATCCTGGTAAGATCCTTACGGGAAGAGCTCATTATTAACAACGGGATAGTGCTGAATACAAAAATACTCAAGTTCCTATTTGGTAGGGGAAATAAAGTAGAGAGGAAAAACATCTTCAAAATGTACCTGGGCCCTTGGCATCAGGAGAGAGACTCTGAAAGAAGGATGACATTTATTTTGTTTGTTTATTTAGATATTACATGGAGTGAGGAAAAAAATAATGAGTACATTGCCTAGTTAAATAGATGGACGAAGATGAGCCATATGGCTTAGCTGTATCCTGATATGTTACTACTATACTTAACTGTGCTTTAAATTCCAGGTCAACCATCTAAATGATTTACTAGTTGTTTTGTTAAACAAGAACTAGTCTTTACCATCTTCTTAAGCTCATTTAATGTAACATTCATCTTTTTTCTTTTCTTTTAATGGTGGTAAATTTTAATGTAGTTAAATTACTGTCAACTCAATGCCATAAACGTTTTCTATATGAAGGTTTTAAGAGCAGGATTATCAACAATATAATTAACTTTGAATTAATTAGGAATCACAAAGCCTGTTTCTGCTGGCTTCTGTTTCTTTTGCCCAGGAAAAAAAAATCCTGCTTCTTTACATTGCCTTCATTCTGCATGTGAAAAATAATTATGTCAACATTCAAGCATGGATCTACAGCATAGCAAGCAAATGTTTGGCAGGGGATAAACTGGCACAGAGGGAATGTGGGAAGCATCATCTGGATAAATAAACAACTTCCACTTTTCTCACCTTATTTCTAGTTTGGTTTTTATCTGCTATCTTGAGGGGAATTTTATAAGTAAAATTTTATAATTGGTGGGAGTCAGGCTCCCACCCATACTTATTTCTAGTCCTTTAGCATAACCAGATCTTGCAAAGTGTCAGAAAATGGCCTTTGCCTCTGTCTCTAATATACAAAACTTTATGTACCTTTGACAATTACTAATGCTCTTAATAATCAAACAGTGTATTTCAAGTTTCCCAAAAGGAATTAGTTTTCTCTACATACTCTACATACATCTCAATTTATCTACCATGGCTACCTATACTTCACAAATTAATATGAAAGTTGTCATTTCACTTCATCTTCTGCATAAAGCAATACTTATATCTTAGGACAATTTTTATAAAAATGCCCCATATTAAACTCCTTCACAATTAAGGAATTATTGACAAAAAAAGAGGAGAAAGTGAAATTAGAACTCTTTTTTACTTAGGTACAGTATTATATTCATTTACTAAATAAACCACCAAACTTTAAATTTTCAAATCAAATCATTTTTATGGAATGGATTTCATTGATCATCTAGTTTAAATGCACAGCATTTCACTATGTATTTGAATGCCAGAGAAGAAAATAAACATCGTTTCATATGTAAAACTTTTCCAATGTTATGAAATTATAGCTACAAAAAGCTCCAAAATGTAATTAAAAGAGAGCAATTTCATTCCACCTGTCCTTATGGCCTCAGGCATTATTGTTTAGAAATAGGTCACACATTAAGTCACAGGTTCTGATGATGGCCAATGAAATCAAGTAATTTATAAAGTCTTCGGCCCTGTGTCCTACATTTGTACCAATTCATTGCATCGTGAGTGGCAGAAGCTATTATGTTTGGTTCATATCTGAATGTGGGTCACTTATAGAAACCAGCCTGGGTGGTTTCTTTTAAAGCTAAAAAGGACAAGTGTGAACATTTAGTTATTATAGCTTTTAGGATTTGGGGGATGCGCTATACAGTTTAAAAGAGACTGTTGATTGCTTTGTTCAGTCTCCTAGTAAATAATGCCCCAGACTGGAGGAATAATGGAAAGCTTGTTGAGTTTGGAGTCAGAGGATATAAATTTGAATTCCAACTCTCTCCTATTTACTCCTTCTGTTATCCTGGATAAATCAACTCACTCCTGTGAAGGAAAGTGGGTACACTAGATCTCTAAAATCTCTTTGAGCTCTAATATTCTATGAGACAATGGAAGTCTGAGTTTGTCCATGGTAGGAGACAATAGGACTATCATTTCATCTGTCAAAAATATACTGGGATGACAAATATCTTTCAAGTCAGAATGCATAAAATTTGTCACTAAATAGGTGAGCATGTGCTTGCTGAAAGGACTGTTTACTTACTAAACCTGAAATATTGACATATTTGGAGAGGTATTTGCATGATCTGCAATAGGAATATATATTGATGCTGTTGATGTTTGCAGAGTCCCCTTTGCCTGCCTCTGAAGTTTTCTGAAACATTTGAATACCAAAGTCTATATATTATGAATAGTAATACAGATGCCCCATCTTTAAATAATTCAAAACTGATGACTGAATATAAACCACACCATCTCTGCACACCATATCTATACATACTGAATCTAGATTGTATAAATCATTCTCTTAGAGTCATATCTTAACTTTTCCTGGTCTTCCCAACAACTAAAGAAGCAATAATAAAGTAAGAGGAAAAAAACAGGGAATAAATGAGATAGGAAAAAGGTATGGTATAACATTCCTATTTGACTGTGAAAAGGGGAGGAAGGGAGAGAGGAAAAAAGAAGGAAGGAGGAGGAGGCAAAGATAGGCAAACAAACAGAACCAAAGAAGGTGAGAATTTTTGAGGTAGGACTTTCCCCACAAACACACACATACCCTTGTGAGAACACAAGTGTGCCAGTGCACACATATGCATAACCCTCCTCAACACATACACACACACACACACAAACACATACATACAACAGACATGTTCTTACTGGAAGAGGCTATACTTACACTTTTAGACACTTGCTTAAAATTTGGTGCTGAAGGCAGTGAATGTCTAAGGTCTTCAGCCTTTTAAATTTTCTCTATCAGCTTTACCTTATAATTTTCCTAGAATAGAAGCACTAGATTGCCAAATATTAAAAGCAGTTTCTTTGCCACAACTCTATTTGAATCTTTTTTCCATTTGAGGAAGTACAACTCAGATATTATTTGTCCAAAGGAGAGAAATATGATAAGAACAAGGAATAAAAATGATTTTATGACCATAAAAAAGAAGAAAATTGACCCATGGGATCTCAGATCTCTTTACTTTCTTCTAGCAAACAAAGAGTTTAAAAAGTAGAATATCATAATACTTTCTGCAAGAAACTGGTTGAGGGAAATAGCTTCAGAGTCATTTACTTGCCAAAGAGAAGCTTCATAGTCTTTGACTGAAAGAGCTGACTGAAGAGCTTCTAGTTCTTCCATACAGGAGAGAGGTTTGTTTACTACAGCATTCTTATTGGGTGCTACATGAAACATTAGGTGATCCAATAGATATTCTGAAGACAGACTGAAGTGCAGAAAATGACCAGCATAAAGGAAAAGCAGCAAGATGTACTGTAAGTATCAACAGAAACCTCATGGATGGCAGAAACCAACAGAGAGCACATTCCATTATTCCTCCAGTTTGGGGCATAATTTATTAGGAGATTGAACAAAGCAATCAACTGTCTCCCATATACACCCATTATCCATTCTTTTAATTTCACTGATTTTAATTGCTACTAACCCATTTCAAGAAATAGTGGGGCCAATCTATTCTTTTTTATTCTCTCTCCTTCATAGTACAGATCAATGAGAAAGAAATGAGGAATACAGGCCCCTGAGAAAGGAGTAAGTCCTATCAGCAGAAAAATAATATGCTATTTAGTATTATAAAATGATCCATAAAAAGTGAGAAGTAAAATGTAACATCTTGAATGACTGTTTTGCAGTGGACTCTTATTTGTTTTCTTTTATTATGGTGGGGTGCATTTATGTAGGATTGGTCCTTTCAGAATTGCTTTCATAATCTCACATTCCTCTAAATACTAAATATCATGAAAAGGGAGTACATGGTATCTTCACTATAACAAATAAATGGCTCAGAGAGAGATGAATAGGTGTAATTAATTAATTTTATTTTCTGAAAATAGATTATAGAATGTACTATAAATGGAAAGAGAATTTAAAAAAAGGCAAATGACCCCAACATTTGTTGGGAAGGATTACTGTCAATTAAAATCAATGAAATTAAAAGAATGAATGACATGTGGATGCTTCTAATTGCAATTTCTACTAAAAATTAGGAAATAGGTGGTGCAATGGATGGAGCACCAGCCCTGGAGTCAGTAGTACCTGAGTTCAAATCCAGCCTCAGACAAAAATTACCTAGCTCTATGGCCTTGAACAAGCCACTTAACCCCATTACCATTCAAAAGGAACTAAAAAAAAAACACTAGGAAAAGCAGCAGGAATTTAAGTTTTTATAGGAATTGCAATTAAAATGTCCAAATTTTGGGGGGGGAATTCTTATCCCATTTATGACTTGCTCTTATTATATGACTTGTTATATTTAAACATATGGTAAACAAATTGCTTTGTCAAATTTCTACTACTGTAAAAGAGTTACGTAGGTAGGAAAAACATATCAAATTTTGTGACCATTACCAAAGAATGGATTTTAGAAGGGAACAGTTTTCATCCCTTCCTTTGAAATAACTTTATAGATTTCTCTTTTGAAAGATTATTAAAAAACATTAAGTTAATAACAGATCACATTGAAAAATAACTCTGGAGTTCTTTTAATGATGAGTACTCTGACCTATCTGCATAGGTTTATTCCTTCCTTCCCATTATCTTACAGAATCAAGAAATAATTTGTACTGAGAAAAAAGTAGATAGATACAGAAAAAAAAAGTATATCCTAGTTTATAAGCAAATGACTCTAATATGCTACATGTCTAAGTACGTGACTGTGAGTCCGTTTGTTCTGGCATTTTCTCTGATTTTTGACTCTAAGAAGCCATGATTAATTTATGATTATACTTTACATCCAACTATCTTTCTGATTAGGTCAGCAGGAAGGAGAATCCCGCTGATCTCTAACACTACCTTACAATCATACCTAATTTCTCTTCATACATCACGATGTGCCAAAAACAACAACAACAGCAACAACAGCAACCTCATCTACCTGATATCTCCAAAATGAAACTGATGGGCAATCCTGCTCAAGTTAGCAGGGTTTTTCTGCTCTGGTGCCAGATCAGGGGTTGTAGATGAATAGGATAAGACATTGTACAAAAGAAAATTAGTGAACAGTGAATCCTATCAAGTGCAGAATAAATAAAAATTTAAGCTCCAGAAAGTGACAAAAGGTTGGACTTCAGGGGGGGAAAAAATCAGTAATAATCTATAGAGGATTACAAAATAACATATCATTGTGAACATTTACATTGGGAAGAGACCTTTTTTTTGCTTTTGTTTTGTATTGTTGTGAAGAAAGCTCTCTTTTATAGAATGGTATGAAGAAAATTCTTTGTTAAGTCTTGAAATTCTAAAGAAAGTGAGAATAAAGTGAAATTTGTAAGTGGTATGTAAACCCCTAAAGGAGAAGAACTATTTTATTTTTTATCTTTATATCCCTGATATCTAACATATTGTCCTAGCATATAGAAAATGTTCACTAAAACTTTATTGAATTATTCACATTCAGTAAAAGAATCATGGAGTATGATTGCAGACTAAAGCCTAATATTTCAAATTTTTAAAATTTGTTTCATGCTTTATGTGTTTTTTTCTCTCATGTTTTGTTTTTCCCTTTTGTTGTATTTCTTTCGTGATATGACTAATCTGGAAATATATTCAACATAATTATATGTGTGTAACCTATATCAAATTATTCACTGTCAAGGGAAGGGGGAGAAAAAGAGGGAGGGAGAAAAATACAGAAATCAAAATCTTACAAAAATGAATCCTAAAAATGATCTTTTCATGTTGTTGGAAAAATAAATAAATAAATTTATACTAAAAAATTTTATTGCAATAAGTTGAATTATAGGTTATATTGTAGAAAAGATTCCTATTGGATTTTATGGCCTCTAAGATCCCTTCCATGCCAAATTCCAAGAATCTGCAAAGATAGAGAAGGAAATCTCTTAGTTGAACTTAATTTTCTACTTAAAACTATGGATTGAATATTGACCTGTCAAGAAACCCAAAAACACAGTACCTTTGACAATCAAGACAGTCTTTCTCTTTTGTAGACAAAACCAGAATATGTATGCAATTTACCTTTGACATATCTATATATCTATATATCTATATATATATATATATAGTTTAAAAGTTTGACAAAATTTTTGATGTTTCAAGTGGTTACAATTTTCTTTTCTAAATACTAACTATACTTTTAATTTTTTATATGATAAATCTTGATTTCTTTTGCATTTTCAGGGAAACAATATGAGATGAGATTGATCAAGAAGGAAGAAAATTTTTATATCTTAATATCTTATTCCCTAAGACAATAAATATGTTCATAATGTTCTCACAAATCCTGTATTACAATTGTTTTAATCTAAATTAATTTTTCTAAGTAATAAATGGTTGCAGCTAAAAGTTATGAAGCTATTTTGAACTATTAAGTCAATGATCAAGAAGGCATTAATATCTGAAAGCTAATGAACTAGACTACCAGTACATTGAAATTGTATACAGCTTCCAGGAATATAGAAACTTGGAACTATTTGGTTAGACATATAGATTTTGATTTGTCATTCTCTGCATATTGCAAAAGAGCAAAATGTTTCATTAACATCCTAGGAAATAATAGATTCAGTCTCCTTGAAGTGCATGTACAGGTGTGGAGAGCCTTCATTCAAAAAATCAAGATTTTATTGTCTTCAAACACTTTCTGATTAATTTACACAATGTAATCTCTAAGGGACAATAACCCAAATTAACCAGCATAATAAATCAAATATGCCATTTACTCAATATGATGGGTATGTGCCAATGATTGCTTATTGCAATAGCTTAGAAAAACTATATTTCAGAGAACAAGAACATTTAGATATAAACAGTGTTTTCTTAACAGAAAAATTACACTATCTAGATTTTTGTTATTTCGGAGATTATTTAGAATTTTTCAGTTACCATACATAGTTAACTTTACATAATCTCACAGAAAAGGAAAGGAAGGTACTCATTACTATGGTTGGAATAGTTGTTTAGTTTTTCTTTGTTTGTTTCTCACATGCAATACCTGAGTATAGCTAATGGATTTAGTGGGGACAAGTAATTTAAAAAATAAACTATGTGGAAGGAAACAAATTAAAAATTTTTCTCATGTTGCTTTATGAAACATACTAAAACTTATTAAAATTTAAACTACATCATATAGCATTTTATTACATAAATTCCCTAAGAAAATTTGTATATGTTATCAATGGTTAATATCAAAGATATTATGAGTCAATTAGAAATTTTCATGTGAAGATTTTGAGGTCTTCTCAAGTATTATGTTCTCCCCTTTAAACATATGGGAAGCTTAAAGTTAATAAAATGAACATTATACAGCAAAGTAATGGTGTTATCAAAAAAAAAAACTGAAGGAAGAGTGGAAATCTCCCATTCTCAGGGAAAAACATATTGTGGAAATATGACATATACCTTTTATGACATGTCAAAACACAGACCAAAGTTGTGCACAACTAGCATGTACTCACTAAAGAATTCATTAATTTGACAAAACCTATATGATTTGTCCTAAAGCCTCCACCAGAAAAGTACAAATCTTCTGAACAACAAGAAGGTAAAAATCTCTGAAACTGTGAGTCAAAGGCAGAAAAGTTTTCATATTATACATGTCATATTATGAGGTTGATGAAAGTTACAGAACATCTAGTTCTGTATTATGAGTCGTGAAACCTGTGTTTGAATTCTATTTCTTTCTAATATCATATATGCAATCATTTACCAAATACTGCCATTTTCATCATGACAAAATCTTTCATTTTCAACACCTTCTCTCCATTCTAAATGACCTTAGTTCAGTCTCTTATTGCTTATTGATTATATTATTAAAGTTGGCTTCTTATTTTTCTCCTTGACATGTCTCTCCCAACTCTGATCCATCCTAAACATTATTTCCAAAGTTATTTTATTTTAATAAAAATCTCACTATTACCATATGGTAATATGCCTTAGTCAGTCAATAATCGTTTTGTTTCTGATATAATGTTTGGATAAAAATGGGTCATTACAAGTTTATAAAAGTCCTAACATAAGAAAGATAGTCAACAAGGATGCATTAACACAGCTCTGGGAAATGCAGTACCCCCTTGTCTTTATTTCGAGAGTTACATAGCCATTGTCCATAAGGTTTCAGTCTTCAGTCCTTGAGTTTACTTTCCTCTTACCACATCTGAAGGGATCTCTTGCAGGGAATCCTACCTTTGACATTTCCATTCTAACTTACATCAGGCACTTGATAACTCCAGATCTCTTATTCTTTATTTACAGAATAAAGGGTTTTGAGATGTTCTTTAAGGTTCTTTCTAATGTCGATTATATGAATAAACTTTTTTTTATTCAAAGTAATTCTCCTTCATATTTGATTTACCTCTAGTTTCTGGTTTATTGATAGAACTAGTCTAAGAGCTAAATTTTGAATCAATGAGTATGGCATGCTCCTGAGCCAACTGCCCAATTTACCCACTTCCCTGAGTTTTCACATTTGTGATTCAATGTTCAAGTTCTGACTCCAAGACAGTGGGCTAGCAGTACATAAAATAAATATTAAAATTTACATCTACTTATAGATAGGAATATATATGTATATATATATATTTATACATATATATATATATATATATATATATATATATATATATATATATATAAATTACTCCTTCCAAATACCTCCTCTCATACACATACAAAAAGAGACAGTGTCATGGTACAACAGGAGGAAGAAGAAAAGGGAAACCCACACAATTACCTCAGACAATTCTCTACAGTACAACTGAACTCCAGGGAGTCCTTCCTATTGTTCATGTTGTTCAGTGAACTCAAAAATTCAGTATATAACTTATAGAACATCGTTTGCATGCTAAGAAACTATCTGACTTGAAGGTAAAGTTTCTTTTCCTCTAACAGCATTAAATCAAAGGGTGTCTCTGCAAGAGAGAATTGGTCCTTGACTTTTTTCCTCTTGGTCAGTTTCACACAATTTAACCATAGGATGCCAGGATTTGAGACTCAACTCTTTGAGAATGAACCAGTGTTCATATCTTACCTGAGACAATACAAATACAAAACTGCCCAGGAAATGATGAATAGGAGGGAGTAAAGTAACACTGTGATCACTGCTCCAGGAATTCCTGATTGTTTTGTCCTTACAAAATTCCAATATAGCTTTGCAGCATCAGCAACTGGAATATCCCCATCAGAAGCAAGTCGCTGATATATAAAAATAGAAGAAAAAAATGTGTGACTTACCTGATTCAATGAAGCAAATGAATTAAGTCTACTTATGTACCAGGCACTGAGATAGATAGATAGACAGACAGACAGACAGATAGATAGATGGCTAAGTGGATGATGGATAGGTGGATGGATGGATGGATGGATGGATGGATGGATGGATGGATGGATGGATGGATGTTGGATAGATGGTGTGGTGAGTAGGCAGCTAGATACACGTACATATATACATATAAAAAGTAAGAGGAGGAAGGGAAGAAGGAAAGGAAGGGTGGAAAGAAGAAGAAAAGAAAGGATGAAAGGAAGGAAGGAAAAGAGGGAATGAATGAAAAAGGAAGGAATAAAAAAGGATGAATAATTAGAATGGAATCTTTATTAAGCATTTGGTGTATTTTATAAGTTCTAGGGACACAAAACAAATAAACAAGACAAATTATTCCCACAAAGAGTTTAGATTCCGATCAGGATATACACACACATAGAAGGGTTC
Organism: Macrotis lagotis; assembly: GCF_037893015.1. NCBI lineage: Eukaryota > Metazoa > Chordata > Mammalia > Peramelemorphia > Peramelidae > Macrotis > Macrotis lagotis. The sequence goes on along the minus strand of NC_133666.1, from coordinate 523,947,163 downwards.
TGGAGAGTAGATGGGACAGATGACTGAAATCAGGGGAGAAAACACCCATGGTAGAAGTTACTCTGGGTAGCAATAGGATAGAAAAAACCAAGGAGGATGATTTTTGAGAAATAGTTCAATCATATGTGCTAGACCCCAAGGCTGCAAAAGGAAAAATGAAGATATTTTGCCCTCAAGTAGCTTAGTTTCTATTGAAAATGAACTAACATAGTAGCCTGTTTATCCAAATAAGTATATTTAAAAATAATAATAATAAAGATGTCAAATTTCATTGTCATAGAACAAATTTGTAAATCTCCTAGGCTCTTCTGCTAGATAAAGAAAAAATAAACGATAAGTTCCTTTCTCCTTCATTGCTTTACTCAGGTTTTTCCCTCCATTTGTTTTCCCCTTCATGATTTAAAAGCATGCATCAGGGGATGTACACTATACATGAAATTCATGAAGTAAAATCCATGTTTTATTGATGTACTATTAGTTTCTGTATTTAATGAGCATATACTTTACAAAGAAATCAAATATCAGCAATGGGAAGATTTGTTTTCTGCTGAAGAAAGACAAGATATGACTGGAATTATGGGCAATATAATATAAGGTGACTTTTTAAAGTCACCTTACAAAGGCTATCTAGCCATTAGATTTTTTAAGGACTCAAATTAAAATTGAATGAATATTATAATAATAGCTTGTATTACATTCTCTTATGGATAAGAAAACAGACTGGGAGAAGTTAAGTAACTTATCTAAGGTCCCACAGAGCTATTAAGTGTCTGAAACACTCAATCCATTATACCACTAAGAAAGCTGACTCTTTTTCAAATTTGGATGTTTATTATATTGCCTAGAAGATTTCAGTGAAGAAACAGAAAAGAAGAAATATTTGAAGTAAATCAAATTCCAGATATTCTTAATATTTTAGGGTGAGTGAGATTCTATAATGAAAACCAGGAAGAGGAGATTCTTCTGGAAATCTAGTTTCCATGAATATTTGAATGAAAAGATTAAGACTATTCATAGAGAGCTCCCTCTTTTCTTCTCCTCATCCCACACTCCCTATGTCTTTTGTCATTCTTTCATCCTTCATTTCTACTTCATATAATGTGGTAACTATTCCTCGCCAAGCCAAAATCCTCTGTATGCATGAGATTGCATTCTGTCACCTCTTCTTCAACAGATTGCTCCCTCTATCATCTTTGCTCTTTCATTTATCTCCAATTGATCACTCTTTACTACTTCATTCATTACTTCTTACAAATATGTTCATGTCTTTCCCATTCATAAAAAGATCCTTCATTTGATCCATCTTTCCATCCTAGGTATTATACTATATCTCTCCTTGCTTTTTGGCTAACTTCCCTAAGATGATTGTCTTTAATGAATCCTTTCACTTTCTTTCCTCTTACTCTCTTCTTGCCTCTCTACAATCTGACTTTTGACCTTATCATTCAAATGAAACTGCTCTGTCCAGAGGTACTAATGATACCTAAAATGTCAAATCTAACGGCCATTTCTCAAATATCATAAATCATCCCTCTTGGTAGAATTTGACATTTTCAATCATTCTTTTCCATTTGATTAATTTTTCTTTCTCTAGATTTTCATGAGAGTACTCTTTCCTGATTCTCTTACCTATCTGATTATTCCTCAGTTTACTTTCCTCTAGCTTCATCCAGGTCATTCCTGCTAAAGATAGATGACTCATTGGTCTTGGTCTTGGAACAACTTTTCTTCCTCTTTTACTTTTTTAAACTATATAAATATTTTGTTTTCCAATTATATACAATAGAGGTTTCTACCTATCATTTTTGTAAAGTTTTAAATTTTTACAATTGTCCCCCACTCTCCCTTCCATCCTGCTTCACCCACCACAGAAGGCAATCTGATAATCTTTCCATGTTTCCATACTATGCACTGATCAAAATTGAATGTGTTGAGAGGAAAAAAAACATATCCTTGAGGAAGAAATAAAATATTAGAGATAGCAAAATTATGCATCACATAATACAACTTTTAAATAATTGAAAGTAATAATCTTTGGTCTTTCTTTAAATTCCACAGTTCTTTTTCTGGATGCAGATAGTATTCTTCATCACAGATATTCTAAAATTGTGCCTAATTATTGCATTGATGGAATGAGTAAATTCATTAAGGTTGATCATCAGTCCTCTGTTACTGTTACAATGTTCTTCTTATCCTGCTCATCTCACTCATTATCAACTCATGCAAGTCTTTTCAGGCTTCTCTGAAATCCCATCCCTCCTGGTTTCTAATAGAACAATAGTGTTCCATAACATACATGTTCCAAAATTTGTTCATTCATTCCCCATTTGATGAGCATCCTTTCTATTTCCAATTCTTTACCAAGAAAAACAGAGCTGGCATGAATATTTTTGTACAAGTGATGTTTTTACCTTTTTCCATGATATCTTCAGGGTATAGAATCAGTAGTGGTATTGCTGGATCAAAGCACAAGTAAATGTTATTGCCCTTTGGGTGTAATTCCAATTTGCTCTCAAGAAAGTTTGGATCAGTTCACAGCTTCACCAACAATGCATTAGTGTCCCAGATTTCCCACATCCCTTCCAACATTAATCATTGTCCTTTCTGGTCATTTTTGCCAATATTAGAGGTGTGAGGTGGTATCTCAGAGATGCTTTAATTTGCATTTCTCTAATCAGTAATGATTTAGAACAATTATTCATATGACTATAGGTAGTTTTGATTTCCTCATCTCCAAATTGCCTTTATATATCCTTTGACCATTTGTCAATTGGGAATGAATTTGACTCAATTCTCTCTCTCTCTCTCTCTCTCTCTCTCTCTCTCTCTCTCTCTCTCTTTCTCTCTAGGAGATAGGTATAGATAGATAGAGATAGAAATGATATAGATAGATACATACATTAAAAAATGAGTCCTTTGTCAGAAATACTAGTGGTAAAAATTGTTTCCCAGTTTATTATATTTCTTTTAATCTTGCTTACTATTGTTTGGTTTGTGCAAAAGCTTTTTAATTTAATGTAATCAAAAGTGTCCAGTTTTTAATGATATTCTCTATCTCTTTCGTGGTCATAAACTGTTCCCCTTTCCACAGATCTGATAGCTAAACTGTTCCTCGTTCTCCTAGTTTGCTTATAATATTATCTTTTCTGTCTAAATTGTGTACCCATTTTGATCTTATCTTGGTATAAGGTGTGAGATGTTGTTCTTATCAAAGTTTCTGCCATACTATCTTCCAACTTTCCCAACAGTTTTTATCAGAGTGAGTTCTTATACCAGAAACTGGACTCTTTGGGTTTATCAAACAGCAGATTACTCTACTCATTGCCTGCTGTCTATTTTGCACCTAGTCCATTACACTAATCCACCACTTAATTTGTTAGTCTGTACCAGACTGTTTTGATGACTGATGCTTTATAATATAATTTGAAATCTGGGAAAGTTAAATTACCTTCTTTTGTACTTTTTTTCATTAAATTCCTTGATATTCTTGACTTTTTGTTTCTCCACATGAATTTAGTTACAATTTTTTCTAGCTCATTCAAGTAATTTTTTAGAACTTTGATTGGTATAGTAGTAAATAGATAGTTTAATTTAGGTAGAACAGTAATTTTTATTACATTAGCTCAGCCTATCCATGTGCAGTTGATATTTTCCCAGTTTATTTAAATCTGATTTTATTTGTGTGAAAAGTGGTTCATAGTTGTTTTCATAGAGTTTCTGTGTCTGCCTTGGCAGGTAGACCCCCAAGGAGTTTATGTTGTCTGAAGTTATTTTAAATGAGATTTCTCTTTCTAGATTTTGCTAATATATCTTGCTTATAATATATAGAAATACTGAGAATTTATGTTAGCGTATTTTATGTCCTGTGACATTGCTAAAGTTGCTAATTGTTTCCAGTAGCTTTTTAAGATGAATTTTTTGGGTTCTCTAAGAATACCATCATGTCATCTGCAAAGAGTGGGAGTTTTGTTTCTTCCTTCCCAATTCTAATTCCTTCAATTTCTTTTTTCTTCTATTATTGCTGAAGGTAACATTTCCAATACAATATTAAATTGTAATGGTGATAATGGGCATCCTTGTTTCACCACTGATCTTATTGGGAAAGCCTCTAGCATATCCCCATTGCATATAAAGTTTGTTGAAGATTCAGACAGATACTATTTTTCATTCTACGGAACAATTCATTATTCCTATGCTTTTCTAGCGTTTTTAGTAGCAATGTGTTTTGTATTTCATCAAGGGATTTTTTTTAGCATCTATTGAGATAATCAGATGATTTCCATTAGATGTATTATTGATAGTCAATTATACTGACAGCTTCCTAATATTGAATCAACCTGTATTCCTGGAATAAATCTTGCTTGATCACAGTGTACTAACCTAGTGATAACTTGTTGAATTGCTTTGCTAAGATTTATTTAAGATTTTTGAGTCCATATTCTTTAGGGAAATTTGTCTATAATTTTCTTTCTTTTTTTGACACTTCCTGGTTAAAGATAAGCACCAAATTGGTTTCAGAGAAGAAATTAGGCAGAATTCCATTTTCATCTATTTTTCTAAAAAAGTTTATATGGAATTGGAACTAATTGTTCCTTAAATGTTTGACAGAATTCACTTGTGACTCCATCTGGCCCTAGAGAGTTTTTCTTAAGGAATTCATTTGATGGCTTGTTGAATTTCTTTTTCTCAGATAAGATTATTTAGGTATTTAATTTCCTCTTAATTTAACCCGAGGCACATAATTTTTTCCCAAATATTTATCCATTTCACTTAGAGCATCAAATTTATTGGCATACAGTTGGGCAAAAATCATCCTGAATTATTACTTTAATTTCCTTCTCATTGGTATTAAGCCCACTTTTTATCATTTTTGATATTAGTAATTTAATGTTTTTCTTTTTTTGTAATCAAATTAATCTAAGGTTTATCTATTTTATTTTTTTCATGAAACACCTCTTGTTTTTATTAATTAGTTCAGTAGTTTTCTTGCTTTTGATTTTATTAACTTCTTTAATTTTTAGAATTTTTAATTTGATATTTAATTGGGGGATTGATTTATTTTTTCTCTATTTTTTTACTTGCATGCTTAATTCATTGATTTCTTCTTTTTCTATTTTTTCATGTAAGCATTTAGAGATAATAATATATTCCCTAATAACTATGTTAGCTGTATCCCATAAGCTTTGGTATGTTGTTTCATTATTGTCATTGTCAATGATGAAATCATTAATTTTATCCATAATTTTCTGTTTGACCCACTCAATTCTCAAAATTAGTTTACTTAGTTTCCAATTAGTTTTCAGTCTCTCTCTCTCTCTCTCTCTCTCTCTCTCTCTCTCTCTCCCTCCCTTCCTCCAAGGCCCATTATTACACATACTTTTTATTGTATTATGCTCTTTAAAGGAAGTATTCATTATTTCTGCTTTTCTGCATTTTTATGAGGTTTCTATGCCCTACTATGTCTTAATTTTAGTGAAGGTGCTATGTACAGCGGAAAAAAATGTTTATTCTTTTCTAGCCCCATTCTCTTTTTTCCAAAGATCTATCAAGTCTAGGTTTTTCAACATTCTATTTGCCTCCTTAACATCCTTTTTGTTTCTTTTATCATTAGATTTATCTAATTCTGAGAGGGGGAGGTTGAGGTCTCATTCCTGTCTATGTCTTCCTGTAACTCATTCAGTTTCTCCTCTAAGACTAGGCATGCTGTACCACTTGGTGCATAAATATTTAGTATTGAAATTGCTTCATTGTCTATGGTACCTTTTAAGAAGATATAGTTTCTTTCCTTATCACTTTTAGTGAGATATATTTTTGCAGCTTCTTTTCTGGACTGCTATCACTGCCTTTTTCACTTCAGCTGAAAAATAATATATTCTGCTCCAACCTTTTACCTTTACCCTGTATGTATCTCTCTGTTTCAAATGAGTTTCTTGTAAGCAGCATGTTGTAGGATTCTGGTTTTTAATCCATTCTACTATCTATTTAAATTATATGGGAGAGTTCAACCCATTCACATTCAAAGTTATAATTACAAACTCTTTATTGCCCTCCATGCTATCTTTTCTCTGTTTGTATTTTCCCCTTTGTCCACCTTATCCTTATTTCCCAGTATTTTGCTTCTGAATATTACTTCAGTGAGTTTGTCATTTATATCAACCCCTCTCCAATTTCTTTCCCCTTTCCCTTTGCCTCTTATTCCTTCCCCTCCTTCTGTCAGTTCTTCTTTCCCCACCCCCCTTTCCTCTCTTAATACTTGAAAGATAAGTTTCCAAACTTAACTCTAACTCACTCTCTTTCTCTCTCTCTCTCTCTCTCTCTCTCTCTCTCTCTCTCTCTCTCTCTCTCTCTCTCAGTTTGGGGGGGGGGGGTAATCCTTCTTTTAGCCAAATCTGATGAGAGTAAGATTCAAGTAGTTCTCATCTCACCTCCTCCCTTCTTCCCCTCTATTGCAATAGCTCCTTTGCCCCCCTCTTCATGTGATATAATTTACTCCATTCAGTCTCCTCCATCCTCCAGTCTCTTCACTGAACTCACTTTTTAAGGTGATATTATTTTTAAATCATTCTATCAGTTATGGAAAAGTCATGTGTGTCCATTAATTCTCATTAAGTATATTCTCTGTAATAGAGTTACAATTCTCAAGAGTTATGAAAATCTTTCTCCCAGGTAGGGATATAGGTAGTTTAACCTTATTGGATGAGTTTTATTTTTCTTTTCTTTTTTTAATCTTTCCATGAATATCTTGAGTGTCCTGTTTGAAGTACAAATTTTTGATTTAACTCATCTTTACAACAGGAAAAGTTGGAAGTCTCCTATGTTGTTAAATGCCCATCTTTTCCTTTGGAAAAGAAGGCTCAATTTTGCCAGATAGTGAGCCTTCTGAGCTCCTTTGTTTTTCAGAATACCATATACCAAGCCCTTCAATCACTTAATGTTGATGTAGGAAAGTTCTGTATAATCTTTACTGTGGCTCCTTGGTATCTCAATTTTTCCTTTCTGCCTGCTTGCAGGATTTGCTTTTATCTAATAATTCTGAAGTTTGGCCCCAGTATTCTTGGTATTTTCATTGTGGATCCCCTTCAGGAGGGGGTTGATGTATTCTTTCAATAACTATTTTGCACTCTGATCCCATGATTTCCAAGCAATTCTCCTCTACTATATCATGAAGTATGGAGGCTTTATTTTCCCTCCTCATTTTCAGTAAGCCCAATGATTTTTAAACTGTCTCTTCTGTATCTATTTTCTAAGTAATTTGTTTTATCAATGAGGTATTTTAAATTTTCCTTTTTTTTATGTTTTTGATTTTGTTTAACAGATTCTTGTTTTCTCATGAAGACATTAGTTTCCATAGATTCCAATCTTTTTTTAGAGAAGAATTTTCTTTATTTCTTTTCAACTCCTTTTCCAATTGGTCAGTTATACTTTTGAAGCAGTTTTCCATTTGCTCAATTGTGGTTTTTTTGAGACAATTATTTTCTTTTTTTACTTGTCCAATTGTATTTTTTGTTTTCTTGTTGCAATATGAAAATTTGCCCTTACAAAGTGTTAATTTTCTCTTGTATTTTTTTCCCAGTTTTTCCAATTAATTTTTACCCTCCTTCCTGATCTCTTCTAAGAAGTTATTCTAGGCCTGGAGAACAATTCATATTTTCCTCTTAAGTTCTAGTTTTTTTCTGAATTAGGATCCTTGCCTTCAAGGTAATATTTCATGAAACTCACTTTCTGCTGGCCTTTCTTAATTTCCCTAGGATTTTCTATTGGGTGAGGGGCTGGTTCACAGACTTTTAGTATTGAGATTCCTAGAGGCTTTGCTCACTGGGTTTAGTAACTCCTAGTATGCTAGCCAGTAGGGGAATGCTAGATAAATTGTCTGGAATATCTGTGACCCTGATTAGTGGTCCACTCCCTGGGGTGGGGGGGTGGGGAGTTGGAGTAGGGGTAAAAGGATCCCGTTTATCCTGGAACAAAGTGATCTGTGCCCTTGGGCTATATAGGTGATGGACTTAATCCTCAATCAGTGCTGAGGATGATCTGCTGCTCACACCTGAGCCTGGGGATGTGTGGGGGGTTGGGGTGGGGTGGGGCTGTTATTGTGTTTGTTCTGAGAAGAGTTACTTTCTCTCACAGGAATTGAAAAGAGAGGACTCAACTGGAAACACAGGGCCTTTGCTGAAAACATGAGGCTTATGGCCCTGGTCTTCCAGAATTGATGTCTAGCCTCAGTGCTGTAGCTCTCCCATCCCATACAGTACACTCTTCCATGCTGGAGCTCTCCCTGCTGCTACATGCACAGCAAACGCTTCCACTGCTGTTTTCAAGTCAGTCCCCCAGCCTCACCCCCTACCCCTGTGCTTGCTCTCTTCTCTCTGCCCCTCTTATCCATGCTCTCCTGTGACAGAACTTGCTGCATGATGTTGTCCTAAGTTCTTCTCTGGGTTTTGTGGATCCAAATTTTGTTAATAGACTGGGATCATGTTAATTCTGAGGGAAAGTCAGTAGAATTTAAAATAGTGCCTAGCTTCTGTCCACCTTCTTATCCAGAACCTCTTCCTATTTTATATTACTTCACTTCATGATTTCATCAGCTCCAAGGGATTCAATTATCCATTCTAGGATAATTATCAAATTTACTCATTTAGCTCTAACTTCTCTGATGACCTCCAGTTTCATATCTTCAGTAGATATTGAATATCTCAAATAGGATATATAAACAAATCATTATCTTTCCCCAAAAACTCTTTCCTGTCCTTAATGTTCCTATTAATATTTGGGCTACCACCATCCTAATTTGCATACTGATTTACATACATCATCTTGAAATTCTAATTCTTGCTTACTCCCTCATATTCAACATGCTCCCATATCCTGTCAATTCATCTTTCATCATATTTCTTATTTATGCATCCTTCTCACTTTTGATAACTGCCAACATCCTGGTGCAAGCCTTCATTACCTCATACCTGGTCTACTACAATAACCTTCTGATTAAAATAGCTCTGTCACAGATTTCCCTCATCCCTTCCAACATTGATCATTGTCCTTTCTGGTCATATTGTCCTGGAAATGCTCTTAAAGAACATGTAACCATGTCACATACACCCCATAGCTTCCTATCATCTCAAATACAAATATAAAACTTTCTGTTTGATATTCAAAGACCTCCATAACTTACTTCCTGAAATGATTTGCTCCTGTCACACCTTATACCTTCTAACATATACTCTGAGATCCAGTGACATTGTTCCTTGGGCAAGAAACTCCATCCTAAAACTCTGGGAATTTTCATAGGATTAAATCTATGCTTTAAATGCTCTCCCTCATCCAACATCTCTACCTCCTGGCTTCCTTGAATTCCTTCAAATCCCAGGCAAAGGCTACCCTAGACAAGAATTTTTTTTTGCTCATACTCCTTCTTGCTAGTTCCATGTTTCTCTTGATTATGTCAATTTTATCTTCTATGTAGCTTACTGATACATGATTGCTTATATGTTATTCTCCCTCTTGCCTCCTACTATGAGTTCTTTGAGGGCAGGGTTTATATTTTGCTTTCCTTTATGTCCCCAATGATTAGAGAATTCCTTGACACATAGACATTTAATAAAATGACAAAAATAAAATAGTTCTAGGCCTCAAAGAGCATGTAGTTTACTGAAATAGATAATTTTTTTTATTTTCTATTATCTTTTCTTATACTGTAGTCTTAATTTTTCTTACATCTTTTTTTGTCTTCTCCAAAAACTAACGCAATGTAATGTACAGAGAAAGTCTGTTAAATTTTATTTGAATTAGTGTTAAAAATTGAGTGATGTGAGGAATACTTTCAATGTTTATTTACTCTACATTTAAAAACTAAAAATAGAGATCAAGTTGCAAGAAAATTGCAAATTATTGGAATTGTTAAGCTTTCTGGAGGAATACATTACCAACCACTTGAGCAGCAAAGTAATAAATTTATCAATTTTTAAATGGTTATCAAAACTATTTATTAACACATGGTACTCAAATTATGCTTCCTTTCATATTTATGTTACAGAGTTAAATAAATTATAAAAAATGGGTCAGGAATAGAAAACACAGATGAGTTTCAGAAACATATGTGTGGTCCTGATGACATGGGCTAAACAAAGAAGATACATGGATTTCATTCATGATCATAGGTGTTGAAGATATTCTAAGTGTTGCTTATACAAATTAAATTCAAGGTAGTAGATTATAGAACCCCTTAATGCACTTTCATTTTGCCAATTTTTAAATAGTCTTTAATATCTACTTTCAAATTAGAAAGCAAAAAAGAGGATGCTTGATACTCTTTGGAGGTATTGAATTAGCCCTAGTCGATTTAAAGAGCTGTATAATTATTAAGATGGTCACATTCTAGGTCCAGTGGAAGATATCAGTAGAAGACCCAGAGACAATTCTTTGTATTCATTTGTTCAGTTGCCTTGGATACAACTTACTATTAGAACATTATTAATCTGCCTAAGGGACTGTACTGGAATAACTGAAGTAGTTCCAAGATGGCTTGCAGTCATTCTTTATGAAGAGATCTCAAAAGATTACACTGGGCAGCTGCTCATCCTCCCCAAATGACTTCACATGTGGAGTACCACTGGGCTCAGTACCATCACCCCTCCTGTTCAATATGTGCATTGGGCCTCTGGGAGAAATCATGAGATGCCATGGGATATGATTCTACCAGAAAGCAGACAGCACTCTACTCTATATCTCCTGCTCAACAAACCTTGACAACACAATCTCCCTGCTAGTGCAGAGTGTGAGAGAGGTAGGAATGTGGACTGAATCCAGCTGGCTCAAACTCAATCTAGAAATAATCAAAATGAGGATAACTGGCAGGGTCTAAGAACTTAGAGATTGAGGAGGATGTACAATTTGACTTTGTACTAAAAGAGCCTAATTTTCTTACATGCTACATGTGATCCACAGAAGTGAGGTCATCTGTGGTGGTCCTCATCCTTCCAGTTAATAGCAGTATAAATGCATGAATGAATAGCAATAACCACACCATGCAATTTTTGTTTTTAAATAGTTTCTCTATTACTACTATTAATCATTTCTTAGAATATTGCTGTGATAATTGCCTACAATAGAGTGAAAAAAAGTTTTTTTCTGTTTTTTACCCTGAAAACCTTGATATTCATGATATTTGAGTTATTTGGGAACTATTAAAATCAAATACAATGTTAAGATCAGAAAAACCTGGGTTAAAATTTCATCTAAAACACATACTAGCTGCATGATGCCAAACAAATCCCAATCTCTCTCAGTCTCAGCTTTTTCATTTGTAAATTGAGTGAAGTGGACTTGACTTCCAAAGTCCCTTTCCATTTTAAAATTTTGATCATTTGATCCTTTGATTGAGGTGAGAGAATCATAAACTACAGGGATTTCCCTTCTGGTTCTTCATTGGCCAATGGCCAATTCATTCAGGAAAAAAAATCAGCTATAACACATTCTGCCAATTTTCAAATTTACTTGGAAGATCATGTGAATCTCAAAGTATTCCCTGTTTCTGCCTAATGAATGTTGACTCATGGCTTCAGACATTGATATATTTCTGTGGAATTCTGGAAAACAACAGTCTCATCAAGGTCTAACAGATAACAGTTGGCTCTGTGATTCTGTGCGAAATCTTCCACAAGTCTAAGAAATATAGGGAAAAAGTCTAAGAAACATAGGAATTATGAAGATCTGATTATGCAAGTAGCAACTACTTACAAATTAACCTACAAATGGAAAGACAACTCAATGTTTTCAAAAGAATATGAATTTTTATCATTATTCAATCTTTTCTTGAGCTCTTACGTGAGAAGGAACAACATTGCAGCAATTTAAAGGAAAAATATATAATAAAAGATCAGAAGTATTTTAATTTGCTGATGATCTACTTATTGCATTGGGTATATTTAATGTTTTCTTTCAATTTTTTCAAATAATAACCCTTATTTTTTCTTCTTTCTGTCAATAATGGGAGAGGGAAACCCTTGTAACAAATAATGATAATCAAAGCCAAAAAGAAATTCACATATTAGACATGTCCAAATAGTGCCGATAACAAAGAATGAGTATGTGTGGATATTTTTTCTTATTTTTTTTTATTTTTGCAAGGCAGTGGGCTTAAGTGACTTGCCCTAGGTCATACAACCAGGTAATTATTAAATGTGTCTGGGGTAGATTTGAACTCAGGTCCTCCTGACTCCAGGACTAGTGTTCTATCCACCACACTACCTAGATGCCCTGTATGGATATTTTCGAAACATATTCTTTCACACTATGCATGATACAATCAAGGTTGAAATTTTAAAATGAAAAGGAGACATCCTAGGATAAAACCGTGAAGAAACACCACCACTTTTCATTGGAAGAAATATGAAAATATTCCAGTGAAGAGAATTTATAACGTATCTTCCTTGAAGTCTAGTAATATTTTTCATTTTGCCTTTGTATCCCCAGCATTTAGAATGTAGAATCTTGTACAATGTAGTTTACAGCACACTGACTGGATTATATCAGAAGACTGAGAAAAGACAAAAAGATTAGGGTCACAAAAGCAAGGCAGGAAAGAGTATCAAAGAAGTAGTAGCTGGGAGTATTAAATGCTTCAGAAAGGGGAAAAAACAAGGAATGAGGAAAAAAACTGAATGCAGGAAAATAGCAACTCACTGTCACTACTAGATCAGGCCAAGAGAGATAAGGTTTACAAATCTGGCTTCCTCTTTGATTTGCTTTCTATCTTTGGGTCACTTCATTTCTGTACTACTACTTCAGGGATAAGATATGGATAACAACTCCTGTTCTTTATTTCTCACATAAAGCCTAGAATATGATAATAATATGATAAATTCTTATTGATTGATTTTGGAAAATATCAGATTGAAGGGTTGAGGGTGAAGCACTAAATTCCTGCCAAAGCTTTCCTTTCTAGAGGTCTACACCTGGATTCTCCAGCTAGCTTTCCACTTAACATTCGCAGCTTTGCTTGGTATGAACTCAAAGGAACAGGTGACCCCAGGTACCTCCTTGTGGATCACTCTTCCTTGCCTTCTTTTGGATATTTTATTAACTATTTGATTATAAACTCCTCAAGGTCAAGATTGTCTTTCTAATTTGAATCCACTACACATAGCATAGGGGCTAGTACATAGTAGGTGCCCTAACAAAAAGTGAATTGAAAAAATAAGGCAAAGAATAGAAATATACATTAAAATCGTGAATGTACTCTCAAATTGAAGATGTTTTTGATTGTTTAAATGCATATCTTTGACTTTAATTATATATTCATTCATTCAATGAAAACAAGGTTCATTCTCTAAAAATTATATAAAACTGATACTGTATACTTGTGAGTATCAAAATATAAAGCAAATATGTTTTAGAGTATTCTTGAGTGAATAGTTTACTGCCAATCTTCTACTCTGGAATTTCTAAAGAGTCTTATTATTTACTTAAGGCAAATAACAGAGGAGCAAATATTGTACTATAGGCAAGCTAAAACACCTCTGTAAAAAGAAATCCAATAACTTTGTTTCCTTTCTTGCAGGTGCCATTTAACTCCTAGTCAATGAAAACCTGGTATCATGTTTTCTTTTAATTATTTTGTTACTGTGTGTATTTGCTCTGAGCCCTGCAAGCAGAGCTATAGGAGTAAAGTATAGATTTAGCAAGAGATTCCAGGTCTAGTCCTCCAAAAAAGGAAAGCTTTCAGAGGAGTTTAATGCTTCATATTCAGTCAAAGATCTATCAACCAACAAGAATTTATCACATTTATGATTTATTGAATATGTGATTTCATTGATGTAGAGAACTTTGATTTAGGAAATTTTCTCCATATTGAGGCACTGAGAGGCTGAGGGACTTCCTTAGGGTCACACAGCCTGTATATGTCTGATATTTCTCACTCAAAGAGCACTTTTCTATTAACTGTGTCAAAATATAGAGTTAAAATAGCTGGACCTAGACACTTCTCAGAATGTGCCATTGATATTTATTTTTAATTAAAATTATTTAGTTTATCCAAATAGCATTGAACAAAGAAGATGTGTATTTTATTTTTTAATTTATTTATATTCCTTTACATAGGCAGGTAATATAAATGCCAGTCGGGGGAAAGTCAGATTTTTGTATAGTTTAGTTATTTTCAGTCACACCTATTCTTCATGACACCTTTTGCTGTTTTCTTAGAAAAGATATTGGAGTGACTTGGCATTTACTCAGTAAGTAAAGATTCTTTATGGTAATTTGGAAAACAAAAATCTTCCACACTTAAAGAATATGACTTTTTTGTCCCTTATTTATATTCTTTTATCAAAAGCAGGGAAAAAGTTAAATTTATCTTAAATGATATCACTGCTTGTTATAGAATAAAAATGAATACTTTTTTTCCCTTAATCAAATGAAATGATCATGGGTGAAATTTCATGTTATCAATCAAATCATGTTATAAAGTTGATTTCTATGTCAAAGACTCATATAAAGATTACTTATGTGACTTACCCCTAGGATAACATCCACTACAAACACTGCCAATGGGTCCAGTACTGTCCATAGTCCCAAAGCAATGATTAGCTTTGACAGGAAAGGAGGAGATGAGGAAAACAGTTGCTGACAGCCCCATCTGATCATAGCCAAAAGAAGTATTAAAGTATTCAGGGCTAGTGGTCCCACCAGGACCATGGCCAATTCTTCTCCTGTTCGAAGTAAAAAACTTGGGTAGCAAAGTTCAACAGTATGAAGATAGAAGCGGAATCTGGAAATAAATGAAAACAACCACACATGTGACATGAAGGCCATATACCAATTGTAAAATGTAGCAAACATTTTGAAACCTCATGTTTTTAGTAAATGCTTGTTAATAGTCCCTTGAATAAACTTTTAAGAAGGAAAAAGTGCATTGCAAGAATACCAGGTGAGATGCTTTTTTGAAAAATGTGTCTATTTTCGATATGGTTTCTTTGTTGTCTGCAATTAGATTCCCAAAGAAAATTAGCACTCTTCTTTATTACCATTACTCATCTTTCTAGTGATATTAGAATGTGACTATAAAATACTTTTCAACATTTTCCTTTTCCTGTCTGTATAGCTAATCTAATCTATCTGTCTGTCTGTCTTTCTACCTATGAGTATGAATCTCAAGGAAAGAACCACTATTAAAGGCACTAATGCCATGAGACAACCAAAGTTTTTTCTATCTCCTAAGTAAGGAATTCTTAATTATTTCCATATAAAGGATCATTTCGGTAGTTTAATTAAGTCTATGAACTCCTCAAAATATTATTTAAAATGTATAAAATAAAATCCAGAGAAATACCAAGAAAATCAAAAGTTAATGAAAATGAAGATACATTTTTCTCCAATCAAAGTCACAGACCTTCTGAAATGTGCCCATAGACCCCATTATTAGAGCTTCTGTATTGTTCTTTTCCTGTTTGTAGAACTATGATGCTAAAACCTTAGGCCACCTAGAAAGGCCAAGAAGGAAAGTCTAAATGCACAGTTTCAGGGAAGGAAGATAAAACACTAACAGATTGGGAATTCAGAATTTCAGTACTGGGAGAGGAAGATAACCAGAGTTTAGTTATTTTTCAGTCATGACTCCAGTTCATTTTATAGATGAGGAAACTGAGGCAAACAAGGTTGAGTTTTGCCCAAGGTCACAAGCTAGTACTTGATTATAGCTGACTTTAAATTCAAGTCTTCCAAACTCCAAAACAGGTACTCTATCCATCACACCACCTAGCTGCTTCATATCTAGAGCATGGTAGAAAATTTCCTATAGTTAAAAAGTTCTTATGAATAGCTAGGTGAATGTTGTACTAAAAGGTATGCTAAAGTATCAAGACTGAGACCTCTTTATGTCTGTGAATATGCATCCCTGAGTGTGTGTGTTGGTGCCTTTTTCCTGTCCAAGGTGCTGATTTAAGGTCTCTTGTGCTAACATTCTATGATGGTATGATTTCTGTAGCACTACCATTTCTGTGTTAAGCAATTCTTTGTTCTAAACAATAAAACCAACAAGCCACATAGTCACATAGATGAGAACAGCAATAGCTTCATTATGATTGGAATGACATATAGAGTTTTGGGAGCAAGTGGAAAGAAAGCCAAGTGAATGTCTATTGTCTAGAGATGAGATAGAACAACAAAAGAGATGAAACATAAATAGAAGGAAGGAGTCTGAAGATGTTTGCCATCAAGACAATATTTCCTACAGGTTCTAAAACGTTATGTTGCTCAAAATTGTGGCGGGGGGGGAAACAAGAAAAAAACCTTGGTTTCAGTATCAGCCCTTTGTTAAATTATTATTATCTATATGACTGTGGACTTGTCAGATAACCTCTGACTAAATACTCTTCGAAATTTCTTCAAGCTATAACATTCTATGGTTCATGTAGGAGCACTATGGAATATAGACATCTTCCCTCAGATGTCCTCTCAGAGGTCCAGTTAGTGAAATATTTTTAGCCTAATGAGGAAAGGTAACCCACTTCTGCTGTCTTCCTCCCACCACCCTACTTTAACAACTAGGATTATAGTACAAGGTTGCATCATATATCATGTCATATTATACCATATCATATCATATCATGGAAAAAGATTTAGATCTAGAAGAAAGATCAGACTTCATCTAATCCAAAATACATAAATACTGTTAGTCTTCTTAAGGAAAGTCACCATGTATAAAATTCTTTATGATCTAAATCCTCTTGTAATCAAGTACCATAATAGTGAGAACATTTGAAATATGGCTACTGATCTAATAACGCTTCTTCTATAATTACTTTTCTCAAATTTATCAGTCTAGAGATAAAAGGTACTTTATGGATCATATAAAACAACCCCCTTACCTTACTGATTAGTGTTTTAGTGGTCAGGGAAATGGCATGTCTGGTCAAAGGTAACACAGGTAATAAGTGGCACATTCAATATTCAAACTCAGATTCTCTGATGCAAGGTCTCTTGACAGATTGAAGAAAACATAGACACTCAAAAACTATTCTAGTGAACATAATCTCTCCTAGGTCATACCAATATGGAAAGGCCTTGAGTATTCAACTAGGTGACTAACTTTCATCTGACAAATAGCTTAATTAAACTGGTAACAAGCAAGAAGTTTCTTCACTGCCCAGAGGAGTACATATACATTCAAAGGGAGAGAGAGAGAGAGAGAGAGAGAGAGAGAGAGAGAGAGAGAGAGAGAGAGAGAGAGATCTCAAGATCTAGATCTAGAATTTGTTCAACAGTCAATTAATTGGATTAAATGGATTAGCTTCCATAACCAAGAGGTTTTTCATCTTCATTTCATCCCATCTTTTCTTAGAAAGCCCCAACAGGCTTTGTTGTTGCTGTTTTTTAGTTTTTTGCTTTTTAAAGGTCACAATTGGGAACTGTCACAGTAGAAATATTATATTCTTCCTTAGAAATTTGGTCATTCAGGGAAGAATACAATTCATTAAAATAAAATTAAAAACTCTTGTAAATAATACTATGATTCAAAACCATACAATTAAAATAAGTCCACATAAAATTCAGTAAATATATTTTAACTATACCATCTTATGATAAAAAAAACAATACACCCCAAAATAGTTTTTCTGAAGTGGGAAAACAGAAAGAAAATGATTATTTCTTGAATGATTTTAGGGTCAGTAGACTTTTTTTTAAACGATATATCCCCCAGCTAAATTTCTCTTTAAATACTGTATGGGATGCATGCCAGAAACAAATAACCTCATATTGTTTAGTTGGTCTAAAAAGGACAACTTCAAATAACACCAATACTGATGCTGAGCCAGGACCAAGCCCCAGTAATTCAAACAGCCACAGCCCCAGGCATCATCAGTACTCTCTTGTGATGAGAGGTCAGACCAAATGATGCATCTCCCTCCCCCAGTTCTGCCATCTGAATCACAACCCCTTGTAATGCCACTTCACAGATGACCCTGTTTGTGTACAGTAATATTCTTCAATCAATCAACTATCTACTAAATGCATCTTCATTGTGCCCCCTCCTTTGTTTCTGTTTCTAACAAGTTGATTGCTTTGTCTTCCCTTAGTTAGGAAGGTATGTCAAAGGTACTGTCAGTTATGCCCTTTAAACCAAAAGTTATTAACTGTTGAAAGTATCCTATAGCTGATATTTTGGTCTTACCTTCACCTTTTCTGGAATATCATGAGAAAGAGATCTTATTTAAAGAGAAACTGAATAATTAATTGGCATGTTGATATTTGTATGCAAACTGCAGATAGAAAATTGAATGGCTGGGGTTGCCACAGTATCAACACAGTGCTGCTGGAATTGACTTTTAGTGAACACTAAAAGCATTTTTCCCCAGGGGTTTTTCAATGATGGAGTTTTTCTGTGTTATCTTTAATATCCTAGAAAACAAACCCATCATTTGGGATTGGAAAGAGACTGGGAAAGATGGAGTTAAAATACATTTAGTTCTTCCACAAGTAACACACAGGAAAGACAGACAGGAACAAGATTTGAATATCCATGAGTTAAGTTCAGTCCCTTACTGTATTTTAATCAACATGAGTATCAAACATCAGGCTTTTGATTGTATAACTCATTAGTTATTCAAAAAAAGTAAGTGCTTATTAAGTACCAAAATCACAAATGCAAACCAAAATCCAATCATATCTTTCCTCTTCCTCAATAATATTTCTTTTTTACATATCTCTGGATTTAAAATAGAAAAAAGAAGAATTATGAGTCATTATTAATTACCTCAAAATCATATATTCCAACACTGTTTTAAATTTTGTCCTAACTAGCTATTTGACCTTGAGTAAATTATTCTGAAATGAGGTTGTTGGATGAAGATAATCTCTAAATTTCATTCTAGTACTAAAGTTTAGTGATTTTAAGATTTTGTGACCTTAGTTTGACCTTGGCATATGGTCGTCTGTGCTACGTTGGCAATTCATCTCTTTTTTTTCTTTTTATCTTTCTTCTATGAATTTTCAGATACTATCACAATGTCTGCCATGTAATAGGTATATAATAAATTCTTGTTGAATGGAAATTGTCTTCATCATCTTCAATCACCTCTTTGTTCTTCTCTATCCAAATAGATTATACAAATAAGAACCAATTGGAGAGCAGGAACACCAATCATCTGTTATTGTTTTTTTCTTGGTACCCAGAACAAGGTCATTTGTGCAGAAAGAGCACATCATATAATATGCCTTTCTTGATGAAAAGGATTTGGGGGTTGTTATAAAAATCATTTTATAATAGATATGTGAAAGTAGGGCTTAAATTATTAATAGATGATATATTTTGTATTAATATGCCTGTTTTTATATCTTTATATTTTTATAAGTTTTTATATTATAAAATTTAGTTCTAGAATTTTATAATTGTCTAGATGAGATTCATAACTACAGAAAATAGAATGTCATAAAATCCACAAAAGAAAAACCAAGTGGATGAAGAATGCCTCTTGCAGATCTTGTCCAGTAGCTTTTATATGATTTAAAACATACATATGTCCTTATATATGTATGTGTACATCTATTTATCCATCTCTCTATCTCTATCTTTCTATATACCTTTTTAATTAGCTAGCTATCTTTCTACCCTCTATGGATATATGGATATATATATATATATATATATATATACACACACACACACATGTGTGTACATGTGTATATATATATATGTGTATGTATGCGTATGCACATGTGTTGGAGAGAAACTACAAGTGAACAATCAGCTAGGAAGAAATAGAAAAAGGAAAGTCGACTGAATGATTTTTGGTAAATCATAAAGATCCTTGAATGACTCCATTTTCCCTTTAAATAAGGACCCACTCTGTAAATATGGCACTCTATCAGTAATGGGATATTACTGGAAGTCATAAAATACTATAATCTCTGAGAAATTAAAAATGAATGTCAATAAGAGGAAATGGAGGGGTTTGGTCATGAGTATTACAAACAAGCTTCATTGAAAAAATAATCAAATTAAAGGATACCATAAAATAAGTCTATGTTAAAAAAATGAGATACAATCCAACAAATTTCTGTTCATTTCCCAGTACTTGACATTTTTCTAGCTCATTTGACCTTTCCAGAACCTGAGATACACTACTAAAATCTTTAGGAACACCTCCACCACCAACATGAGTTATGAAAGTGGCATGCTATTAGAAGAAAAAGAAGTCATTAGATTTTTTCTACATTAATTTAAGACCTCACAATGATTGAAGATGTCACTGCAGGAAATCTTGACTATACATGAATCCTAGCTATGAAATAAAGATGTGTCACTTCTGTGATTATGTATTGTGCCATTAGGAGATTCTAATAGTTGTCCCTTGATTTCAAAGACAACCATGCCGGTCAGAATAATGGTGCCATGCCTTGTACGATTAGGTTTATTAAAGTGAGAGTTATCTGTGAAAGGTTTCCTCACTTAAGTTTTCCAGAACTCCCTCATGGTCTGATTTGATAGGAAACAGCATTTTTGGTGATGGTCTGGATGTTTGAGAGAGTCTCTTGGCCTTTGAATTGGTTTCTCTTTTTCTTATATCAGCAAAGAACATTGATGTACCATCAGTGACAGGTAAATACCAGTATGTGATTTCTGGTGAAAGAATTCAACAACCCAATACACCCAAATCCCTAGATTAATTGAAAATAGTCTTTCCTCTCAGATCACCCATCTTCAACCATCACCAGCTGGCATCAGTTATGATCATAACTACAATGGTAAGGGCAAGTCTGGTGTCAGCAACTGTGGTAATTCCAGCTCCAATAGAGTATATTAAAATTGTTTCAGTTAAAAAAACTCATTGTTGGATCTTAGGATTGAGCTGGTGGTCTCTCCAAAGGTAAACCACCACCTCCCCAGTCCCACACTTTTGGCCTTCAATTCCCTTAGATGAGTGTCCCATGGGGTCAAGGTTTTTACTTTGAGAAAGAATAGTGTGTAAAGCAGGCCTGAGTTTTCTAGTTACCCAGTTAGGAATAATGGAACTAGGACCATGATTAAGAGAGATGGCAGGCATAGGGGGTAAGGAGAGAGTGCGGCATTTATATTGTGCCACTAGAGATAAAATTCTTAGTGTGACACAAGATTAACCAGAGCAAAAGAATTTTTTTCATTAATGTTTTCATTAATCAAGAAGGAGATTCTGGGAGTAAATTCACTGATTTGTCTGAGAAATATTTATTTTGTGTCTTTTATGTACAAACTAAAGGCAAAAAGAGATTGTGTCTCCTTTTGGGTTTCTATAGTCATATAACCTTACCATTCTTGAAAAAATTATGTAGATTCTTCTTCAAATCCTTTATTTCCCCCTCATCTAAAGCCTTCTCCCCCTTTCTCTTTTATTTTCCATTCAAATCTTCTAGCTCAAGAAATAGTCACAAAGTGTCTTATCTGATTGTGCCAGTCCTCTGTGTCAACTGTTACACTGTAGTACACTATAGTACTAGTATTTATATTGCAATAAATAGATTAGACTGTATTTGTTTTTGTAATTTTCATTCCCTTCAAGATTATAAATATTTCAGGAAATGAGTCCATCATGCTGTACCTCTTTGAACTCTGTATTGCCACACCCCCATTGAAGTGCCCTGTATACAAAATGTGCTCAATAAATGTTTAATGATCATGATCAGCCCTGAAAAGGTATCTTTTATTAATTCAGTTGTTTTATTGATATATACCTGTCCTATTTGTGAGTTCCATATATTATCATAACTAATGTTATACATTTATAGACTAGATGAAATATACTATAGCACATTTCTCCTCTATCAATAGGTTTTTCAACTAGGCTGTAAAATCAAAATGGGATTTTTAAACATCATCACACTAAAATGCCAGGGGAAAAAATTGAACAAGATACACACCTTTTGTAAAGGATCAAATAAGATAATTGTATAGAAAGCATTTTTTAAACTCAAAAGTTACATATGCATGTTAAAAATGACAATTATTATCACTATTATTCATTTAATTCTTTTTATCCTTTTTAAATGGAATTCTTCTGGAAACAATTCTGCAACAAGTTACTATCACACTACTGTTCTCGTATATTTAATTTTCTATTGACTATTGCACAGGTAGATAAAATAATTTCTTTTGAAATTTAATAAATGTATTGTATATAAGCTTAACCTCTGCAGGCTCACTGAAAATATGGCAATTCCATCAGCACACAGGATAGCAAGCATGTACCTTATACTTATTCCCACAATTTGCAGATTTCTTATATGGCTTATCATTTAAAAGTTTTTCTTTTTAGTTTAGTAACTCAGTAATTATGAGTAATGTTATAGTAATAGTCATTTTTAATTTTTTTCTTTAAATTTTTATGGATCACATCAGAACAATTGTGTATAAGAAAAGATCCAGTTCTGATGTGGTTGGTGTTTGTTAGACTCCCAAGAATATTTTGAGACCTATCAGTGTTTGTTGTATTGGGATCAATCTTCTATTTTATTATTGTAGAGCTCAAGTTATCTTTTTTTGGCATTTGGTAGGTGCTAAATATTTTTGACTACCATGATGCTTTGCTGAATTTCTACCATTTCTTTGGACAATCTACCTTGTTCATTAAGTCTGGACTTAAGAATAACCTGTCAGTAATTTTGATAGTAATAATCTTGTTTTATATCATCACAATAAATCTATATCCTCAAATATATCTGCATGACACCAATTGTCAATTCTTTAAGAAAATCTCATTGCTTAAAGTTCATGTAGATGTTTCAATGAAAGCCTTTTTAATACCATTGCCATTTTATATGCTCTATCCAGAGATAAATTATTTTTGCTACATTCCCCAAATTTAATGATGTACATCTTTAGTAGTATCTTTCTATTATGAAATTATTTCTTTATCATTCTAACTTGTTGTTCTACTAGTCTTTTATCATCATTATCATCATCTCATCTATTCAATTAAGTTCAGAAAGAAATGATTTTGGGACAAATTTTTGTTGTTATTTTATAGTTAATATTCTTTGGACTACTGTACTGTTGTTTAAAAGTTATTTTTTGTAGTAGCATAGAAACTATATAGATTTACTATATAGATTCATTTTTCCTCAGTCTCATTGAATATATACTCAACCTAATTTTACTATATAAGATGACATATTGATCACCCATGTAGGGTCTTTTGATCCCATTCTTGGATCTGAGCCATTTTATAGTTTTCTTACTTAAAACAATTATTTTTTCAATAAATCCAATGGCTTTTACCTGGCTTCAGTCCAGACTATTTTTCAGTAATATTTTTGTTCCAAAAACAGTTCTATGGGGCTTTGATCTCTTAATGTGTTCTCAAAGGATGTTTATTAACCATGTTCCTTAGAATGAAGGCCTTATGTTTGAGCTTATAGGTTGATGGTGGTGGTAGTGGTGCTGGTGGAAGTGATGATGGAGTAAGAATGAATGGAATACAAACACCTGGACTGAGAGAATAGAAAGTGAGGAAGTCTGACTGATGTACTGGGAGTATGAGTGAGAATTTCTACTTACTCTTAGATTCCATTTAATCATCACATTTAAGTGGATAGAGCTATACAATACTCATTGCTTATACAGGTCATTCTTCATAACTCTGTAGATGCAGAATAATTTAATAGGAGGAGGAAAAGAGAGATAGAGCTAAGAGTTATTACTTCAGTAAATAAGCATGGATATAAAGGACTAAATAATTTCATTTCTGTGTATCAGGATGTGTTCTTTTAGGATACTTTCAAATCAAGAAAGGCAAGAGCAGAAAAATATCTTTTATATATTTCATTAAAGTTGATGCATGAACCTCTTGCTTTGCTGCCAAGGTGGACGGGGATAGAAGCACATATCAAACAGCTGGTGAGGAGCTCTATGATGACTCCATGTCTCAGGGTCATCAAAAATTATAACACTGATACATCTTTCTAGGTAGCATTCCTCCATTGCCTTTAGTTTAGATAGAATAAGGTTTAGGAGCCTGATCCTATCTAGATATTTAATTGCAAACTAGACCTATATGTAAATATTCTTTTTCCTTTTAGATGAACCATCTTTTTTTTCAAAATCACCATGTAAAATATATTTTAATATACAATTATATTGTATAATTAAATGTGAATATGTTATACTTTATATGCAGGCATATGTGGTTTTCCATGAAGAAAAATATATCAATAGCAAAAGACTTTTGTATAAAGACTTAAAGTTGTTTGCAGCCTCCTTAATTGAAAGTATACATACAGCTTTATTTATATCTGTACCATCTACATTTGGGAAAATGAATTTTGCTTGTAGTGATATCTATCTCATTGTCAATCTACATTGCCTGTAGAATCATTTTTATGGAGAGATAACCTTTAAAGTGTCATCTTTTTCCAAAGGATAATGGCCCAGAAAGCTGTCTGTGCATGGGTTAGGTAATTCTTTGAATTCAATCACTTTGCAGAAGAAGCAATCTTTGCTCCTTCTTAGTAGAGGTGATAAATCAGACTTATATTACTTGTAAAATACTTATTCCTAAGTCACTCTGGTAAAAATAAAAAAAAAATAAGATAAAAAATGTTGTTTAATTCATTTGGGGGTATCTACTCAGATATTAGAACACATTTCCTTCAAAGCACTGCATTTTAAATAAAAATGGATACCAGATATGTCTTCATATGGAAATGTCTACAAAATGCGGGGAGAGATAGAAGAATATTTTTTGATGCAAAAAACATTTTTTTCCTCTCAAATCAAAAAATACATTTTAGGGCCTTATCACAAATGAAAGACAGGAATTCTTTATATAGTTTCATTTTACCTAATGAGATGAAAATACTCTCATTTGACTCTCCGAGGAAAGTACTCACTTTGTAACAGGAACTGAGATGACTTGGAGAAAAAGCCACTGGCTACAGTAATGTATGTAGAGTCTCACAAACCAGATGAAGGCTAACAGCAAGATAATACACCAGAACCTCTGGGTTTGCCACTGTGCTACTTGAAGCTCAGTCAATATTACCACCTGCAGAAAATAGGTTTGCTTGAAGAATCTTCTGAGTTGTGTCACTTGGGAAACAAAAGAGGAACTGAAAATGTACAAAGAATCAACATCAGAAAACTGTTGGATACAACACAGAGCAAATATTAGATACAAAAATGTGGGAGTGGATTGGGTGCTTTGAATGTTTTAAGAAATGAATAACATTGGATTTTTTAAAAATTATCCTTCTGGATAATTTTCCCTTTCTCCTACCCTATCCAATGAATCACTTTTTTGAAGAGAAAAGGGGGGGAGAGTTTCTTTATTAAAACCTACCAACACATCCACAGAATATATATCTCCCGACTTCTGCAGAAACATAGCAACACTGTTCTATGGGATCAGGCTTATAAATTATAAGTACACAGTGTTCAGTTTCAGATTTGCTTCTTACTTGTTGCTTCTTTCAGTCAATATGTGTGGGAAATTAAACTATTTTTATTATTTTTAAAATTATTTTAATCATTTAATGTTTTATATACTATTTAATATTTTGCTGAAAATAATTTCATCTAATTGGTTATTAATTATTTTAAAAGAATTCTTTATTTATGTAAAAATAGTTCTAAATAAATTCATACCAAAAAATAACCTCCTTAGAAATATAGGACTGGGTGGCTAGGTGGCACAGTGAATAGAGTACTGGCCCTGGAGTCAGGAGTACCTGAGTTCAAATCTGGTCTCAGACACTTAATAATTACCTAGCCATGTGGCCTTGGGCAAGTCACTTAACCCCATTGCCTTGCAAAAAATAAAGATAGGACAAAAAAATAAAAAGGCAGTATATTATCCCAAATACATTATTGGTAGAATAATTGATACAGAGAAGGATTAAGAGACTCATGAATAAATAAACCAGACTCTCTTCCAGAGGGGAGCTAAAATGTTTTAAATATTGACTACAAACTTCCATCCAAAGAATTTGAATAACTCAAAGGGATTATTCTTTTCCTGAGCTATTTAAACTACCAAACATCATGAATTTTGGGAGCAACTGAGCAGAAAGGAGATTTCCCAATAACTGAAAGCCTTCAGTGTAAAATGTAGCTACTATCTTAACACCCATGTCTATCCATATTTCCAGTAAGGAAAGAAGCATTTTAAAGTCCTCCCTATGTTACAGGCATTAAGGTAGGTGTTCAACACACAAAGTCAAATAGAAAACAGTTTTTGCCTTGAAGGAGCTTAAATTTTCCTGCTAGAAGGACATAAATAAAAAACACCATGCTCAAAGATCAGTCAAAATACTTGAAATCAGTGAATCAATATCTTCATTTTTGACTGAATGGCACCGAGCTAGGCAAAGGTTGTGATATCTTTGGCTCCTCTGAGTTGTGTCTATTCTTTTCCAAAGGTGTATAACAGTATCTTGCTGAAAGTCAGATGCCATTGCTGTTGTCCACATGTTTTTCAATTAAACAAATGAGCAATGGTTAAACAGAAAACAGGCACTCATGAGGCTTTGGTTTATACATGTTAATACATTCAAAGGTCTAAAGTCTCTTATACAACAACCCCCCAAAAGCTAACAGCATTTACCATCATGTCAAATAAAACCCAGAATTCTTTACACTGCTGAAGTGAAGTGCTCCATTCTATGTGTGATCTCTTCTTCAGTTAATTATTCCAGCACTGCTAGGCCTCTTCAAAGACCAAAGAAAATCAAATGCAGACTGAGCATTATGTTGTTTAAAAGAAACTGGAAAATAGTAGATGATCCAAAACAGAAAAGACAGTAGCTTCTTTAACCTTTGAAAATGTCCATCTCCTCTCCATCCTCTACATTGACTTGAATGACTAAATAGTTCAGTTATTTAAGTCTAAAAGCTATTAATATAGCTTCATAATGCCATCATTAATTTCTGTTCTAAAATATTTTCAAGGTTTAGATACAGAAGAATAGAAGCCAGACCTAAGATTTGGTTGGTATGAAAATTTGAGGAATCTCCCTTCTTATGAAGAGATTAATATATTCTCTACTATTTATTGTCTTAAAATGTTGTCTAGGTCAGTAGTATCGGTACTCTCTAAACCATATATAAGGATCCCAGCAGGCCCCAGGGTAATTTCATTTTAAAATTAATATTATCTGTTTCATTATATTGTTATTTATTTTGCTAAATATTTTCCAATGACATTTTAATCTGGTTGAGAAGTACTCAAGTAGAATTGTAGTACCTATGTTTCACACCTCTGGCCTAGAGCACTGAAATGATAAGTAACTTGTCCAAGATCTCTCTCTAGTTCTGCTTCTGTGACTCTGTCTCTCTATCTCTGTCTATCTCTGTCTCTGCCTGTCTCACACATATATTTATATATGTATATCAGAGGTTGGAACTGAACACATACCTTCATCGTTTTGAGGGTAGTTCTCTATTATGCACTGCTGTCTCTCAGTTACCAAAAAACATCATTTTTTTCTTCAGAAAATACTGATTCTCTGCCTGCCTTCATCCAACCACCATCATTCCCATGCTGCATTCCCATGCATTTTTGTAAATGTTTATTGTGGGACCATATAAAAGTAATAACTACAGTTCCATGTCACCTCTTTATTTTTCCAATTGTATTTATGTTTCAAATAAGAAAACAATAAAACTTCATCAATGAGTCAAATCATCAGAAAGAGATTTTAGAATTCAAAAAGTAATTCAAAAATTTTTAGAATTTTTAAACAC
Organism: Macrotis lagotis; assembly: GCF_037893015.1. Taxonomy (NCBI): domain Eukaryota; kingdom Metazoa; phylum Chordata; class Mammalia; order Peramelemorphia; family Peramelidae; genus Macrotis; species Macrotis lagotis. Next base: position 523,919,457 of record NC_133666.1, on the reverse strand, counting down.
CAGATTAAGATGTAAATAGATAAATATTAATTGGATTTTACATGGGTCAGAGAGAAGAAAAGAAACAAAAGGCCAGGAATAGAATAAAAGGATATCAAAGCATTATGCTGGTTAAAAAAAAAACAGTCTGATAAGGAATACAGGGTCTTTTCTTTTACTTATCCTTTTGTACATGAAAGGGAAATGTAGATTTACAAAGAATTGTTTTTATGCTATTCCTCTCTGCTAGTCCTGTCTTCAGTTAAAAAAAAACTCTATTTGTACATTCTATTCTCAAGTCTTCCAAAAGCTTGTGCCTCTCTCCTCTTATCTCCAGGCAGAGCATATTTTTTGAAACATCCTCACCCATATTCCAATCACTCTTCTCTACTTGTGCAATCTTTCTCAGTTATGTATGAAGAGTATGACTATCAAAGAATAATAAATGTCCTCTGCCACTGGGGTGAATAATACATACAGTGAGGCATGATTTGTGGGTATAAAAAAAGGATAGTACATGGAGACCACTGAAAAGTCACTGTGAGTAGAGAGGCTACTAGAAAACTCACACAAACAGTACCAATATTACTTTGATAGAGTATGGGAAGGGTGTTAGGTCAATCTGTATTCAATTAGTAAATGAAAGCAATTTTTCTTAATTTCACCAATATTTCATGAGATATAATCTATTCCCATCTATATATATATATGTACATATATATAATATATATGTATAGATATATGTGTGTATACATACATGTTTGCAAATATATCTATATCTATATCTAACTCTGAAACCACACTTAACTTCACTATAATGGTCAAAGGAATAAGAAAACATATATACATGCAATTGCTTAAAAAATAAGTTAGGAGTCATCTTAAACAGAATTTATTTTTGAAACACACAATATTAAAATTTTGTAGGTTATTGAGACTTGTTTATACATGCATGGTTATAGATGCTTAATCTTTAAAAATTCATTAATTATGGGAGATATTTTAGATTTCATTTAATGCCTTATGACCTGGAGAATGTTTTAATTATACTCATTTTCTTATTAATGAAATTAACTCTTTATAACCAACCCCTCAGTGGGTGCATAGGCAAGAAGTTGGTACCATGGATAGAGTGCTAAATTTTGAGTCATTAAGAACTGACTGAGGGACAGCTAAGTGGTGCAATGAATAGAGTACCAGTCCTAGAGTCACAAGGACTTGAGTTCAAATCCAGACTCAAACACTTGGTATTTAGTAGCTGTATGATCCTGAGAAAGTCATTTAACTCCATTGCCCCAAAAGATAAAACAACAATAATTTTAAAAAAATTGACAATTCAAATATTGCCTCAGATACTTACTAAGATACATAATTAGTAAATTCAGTTGGCCCTGGGCAAGTCATGTCCTGTTGCATCATACTGGACAAGTCACTCTAATCTCAATTTTTTTTCATTTGTAAAACAGATATCAATATTCTACTTATTTATGTCACAGGAAGGACAGAAATAAGGAAGAAAGGAAATGAAAATCATGTAAGTTTTCTTAGCATTAGTTGTCATCTATAAAATGATGATAATAATGGCATGTACTCCACAATGTTGTTGTAAAGTTCAAATGAATTAATAAATTTAAAGTATTTTACAAACTTTAAATGGCAATAAATTTATTATTTACCAGTTTATTCTATGTATATCAAAAACAGCAAATATATGGGCAACCATGGCTGAAAAATGTAATATCTATTGCCAGACATACTATTTATGTTTATTTGGTTCAATTGTTGCTTTCTTTGTTAGAATGAAATTTTCTTAATCAGAAGTTGGAAGAATGGAGAAGAATGTATCCAGATATAACTGTCATTTGTTACAAAAGGCACTAATAGATCATTTTTTGCTATTGCAAAGGTATTCAATAGGCATAGAACAGCAGTTCTCAAAGTGCATCTGAGGACCACTGAAATCTATAAAATCCTTTCTGGGATCTGTGATGTCAAAATTATTATATAAGTTGTCATTTATAAAATGACTTAAATTCTAAAATGGTAAATGTTGGTATATGCAAAAGCTCTTTGGGGAGGGGACAATACAGTATTGTAAAGAGGTCTTGAGGTAAAAAAAAAAATTGAGAACTGGTAAGATTCCAAGCATAGGGGAGGCTAGGTGGCGTAGTGGATAAAGCACTGGCCTTGGAGTCAGGAGTACCTGGGTTCAAATCCGGTCTCAGACACTTAATAATTACCTAGCTGTGTGGCCTTGGGCAAGCCACTTAACCCCATTTGCCTTGCAAAAACCTAAAAAAAAATAAAAAAAAAGATTCCAAGCATAAATCACTGTTTGTAAATGTACATCCTCAGTTTCTATAAATCTCTATGGTTTCTATTAAATATCTCTCAAAAACACCATGAGTTATGAAGGAGAATCTGCAGTCAAGGAAGTAATAGTAACCTTTTCCACTTACATCAAGCCTTCTATGATAGACCAGAATAATTTGTACAACCTTCTTATGAGGAAGGAAAGAAGAAACTTGGCATTTGATTAACACATGATAATTGATAAGGAGAAAGTAGGAAGGATTATTTAACTGGTTATTCCATCTCTATCATGAAGTAAAAATATCCCCTCTATAGTAAAATCTTCTTTGATAATTATATCCTCCCATTGGAAGAGAATAGTATCCATCCCCCACCTCCTTATAATTGTATAGAGACAGCTTGGTATTGTTGCCTAAGACATGATTTACTAAAAGTCAAAATTCCTTTCCCAAAATCCTCTATCTAAACTTTTTTAAGGATTTCCTGATATATTTGGGATTTTTGGTACCTTATCATAACTTAAAGCATGCCAGAGAAATTGTGTGTAGCACCTGTATGTTTAAAATCAAGAATCTAGGTTGTTTCTGGCTTTAATATTGTCCCAGTTTTACCACACTGATCTAGTCATGATAGTGTCAATTTTCTCATTTTTAAAAATATGTCAACATTCTAGATACTTACCTCACAAGGAGGAAAGAAGGAAGGAAAGATGGAAGGAAGGAAGGAAGGTAGGAAGGAAGGAAGGAAGGAGAGATGGAAGGAAGGCCTTTTCCATGATGGAAAGGGCTAAATAAATGTAAGCCATTAAAAATTTGGAAAGCAAAAAAAGTTAAAAAGTGGCTTCTGCTGCTTTGCTATATAGGGAAATAAGGTAACAAAAAAGATATAGGACATCTCCTTAGGGTCAATGAAATAATGAAAATTATCAAGAAAAAAAAGCAGAAATATTCAATTATCATTTTGCTTTTGCTTTCTCTGCCAAAAAGAATGTATGCTGGAATGGAAAGGATAAAACCCAATAACTAATAGAAAACTATAACTAAAACAATCTAGAGAGTTAGTAAGAAAGCAACTTATTACTATTGTGAGTTTAAGTCACCTTAAAAAAATTGAAAAAAAAGCTATATCCCAGAATACTGGAAGCAATGATAGATATGATTGCTTAGTTTCAGTTAATGATCTGTGAATACTAATCAGTTAGGATCATCAAGATTTAAAAGAATTAAAGCAGCTTTAGGTAAAAGAAAAATTTAGATTATTCCCAAATCAATTAAGTTAATCCATTGCCTATATTCATATGTCAAAGATAAGGGTATTGTTTTACTGAGCAAAGGTTATTATGGCTCTTTTCTGGATCCTTTGAGAATCTATAAATCCTAATGAGGCTTTTCATGTTAGAAATTGAGGGAGTAGGAAAAAGTTCCAAGAAATGAGTAGATGAAAAATTAGAGATGTCATACCTTGTAGAAATAAATTCATCCATAAAAGTCACTTTTTGATAAGAAGTATAAACTCTACCAAGTTAAAAGATATTGTAAAATTATGAATCATTTACCTGATGAAGACAAGATTTTGACTCTAGTTTGAACCTACAAAAATGATTTCACTGCTAATAGATTAATATAATTTAAAGCCAATATGACATACTTATTTAACTTTATATATTATTTATTAAAGTGCTCTAGATTTCCTCTTATTTTTATTCACTTTTCAGTTATGTGGGTGAATTTTTTAAATTTTGACAATATAGTCTATTCTTCATTTATAAATAACTAGGAAAAATCTTTTTGGAAAGTTGGTGTCCACTCTTTCATCTTTTGGAGAACTTAGTGAAAATCCACACTTCTCAAAATAGCTTCTCATAATGAAATTTTGCAAATAACTACCTCTTCTTTCCCCTCCAGTCAGGGCTTTTCTGCCAACTGGGGTAATACAACTTTAATATAACATTTCAAATTGAATATGTTTAATAATAACATCCTATAATTCAATTTAAGAATTAACTGACTCAAATCAAATTAAAGTATTCTCAAATGCTGCCTGCTACATCTTAGGATATTATTACCTACAGTGACATGGCAAGAATCCCCCATTCAAAGCATCCAGCTCAGATGTGTGAATGTTCCAAACAGGAAGCATGAAATAAAGTATGTAAAAGCTAAGAAAACAGATACCCAGACTACAGCACTGGGCATTTCAACTGTGAGTTTCTAAGTGAATGAAAGATCAGCCTTGGCAAAGCTGGGTTTTTTTAAGGATTGATGTATATTTGCTTTAGGTAGAAAAATAACTTTGAGCATAAACTTGCAAAACAAAGACATCCCTTGAGTAAGAGGTGACTAAAGCCCTAAATCCAAAGTCTTTTTGCAAAGCACTTATCTTTTATTCAATGTTTGTATACACATTTCTGCTTTAGGAACATTCATTTTGCCATTTATGAATAAGATTTTTCATTGGAACACTCACAGTAATGAATACTAGGCATAGTATTAGAATGCATCTATTCTTTCAAGGGAAATTCTCTTGGAGAATAGGAACAGATGTTATGGAAAGAGTGTTTATGATAGTAGAAATATACTGTAAGAGGTCTAAGGACAGCTATTGTTCCCTGACTGAGCAAGGGAATTGGGGTAGGAAGGAGAAACTCATGAGCCTGCTCCTAGCCTTGACACCAACTTCCTCTCTAGCTTTAGGTAAATCACTTAACCCCCAGAGGGGGAAACGATATTTAACTTAGAGAGATTTGTCTGACTTAATTAGATAATATGTTTACAAAGTCCTTTATAGATGAAAACAGCTGCATATTTTAGAAATAGTAGAAGAATTAATAACTATAGTAACAACTTAGTCAAAACTTAAGTTATAGCAATGATGTGTCAGTTGATAATGTACAAAGTGGGCACATAACTTACTGAAAGCATTTTTCTACAAGAAACATCTTCTCAATCTGTATATGTTTAGGTATAGAATCCAATTTAAGAAATAGTAAAGATTTATAGAATGAGTTTGAATTTTTAATATACTATTAAAAATTAGGGAACATAGAGAGACAGAAGGAGGCATCTTGTTTTTGTATAGCAGATGAAATCTCCCTTTATTAACAAAATTACATTGGGATCTATTCCAATCCAACAACTATTTATTAAACACATATTATTTATAAGGGTTGGTGCCTGCTGCTGGGAAGCAAAAAAAAAAAAGAAAAGAAAAAAAGAAAACATAATTAAACAAAATGTTCCTGACTTTAAGGAGATTGCTTCAATTGGAATAAAGAATATGAGCAGTTAACCAGAGAGTTGATGAGTAGTATGAATATAGAATAAAGAGTATACAATGTATAAGTTGGCACATGTATGGTAATGATGATGACCTTTCTAAAATATATACATCTGAAAAACCCACAAATGTAACTCTATTAATATCCATTCATTCACTTGGTAAACCAAGTTAAAAATTAGGATCCCATTCCTCTTTTTTGAACAACTTACTCTGTGAACTCAATTCAATTCAAGAAGTTTTTATTAAGTACCTACTCTTTCCTGGGATTTCTGCTCCTTTCTATGAAGATAAAGACAGACTTCTGGGGCAGAATCAAGATGACAGTGTGAAGTTAACATGCTCCCAGAACTTTTCCCTACAAAAGATAAATGAAGTCTTTATTTAGACATTTAAGCTACAGATCCCATAAAGAATAAGAGAAGATTCAAAGAAGTTTTCAATGGTAGACATCAAGGAGGACCTTCACTGAAGGTGTCTCTTGCCGGGTGGGGGGTGAAGTAAAGTCCAGGAAGCAGGAAAGCTGGGAAAGCCAGCAGGAGGCTTTCATACACAGTGCAGTCCAGGTCCTGACAGTTTGACAACAGCAGAGGTCCTGGCAGCTAGATAGGAAGACATCAGGGAGGATCCCAACCCAAAACAAAGTTTGAATCTTGGGAACATTGGGGTAAAATACAGAACTGGGTCAGGAACAAATCACTTCCAAGTCAGAACTTGGACATAAATGAGGAAACAAACCACTGCAAAGGCAAGGCCTGAAGTACATAGGCAACATCTTGGCCAACAACAAGCTAGGTATCAGACGCCAACCCCCCCCCCCAAAAAAAAAAAAAAACCTTGGATCTATATTCCCTATACCCCTGGAGCAAAAGCTAAAACAACAAAGGTGAGCAAAAAAGTTAAAAGGAACTCACTATAGAAAACTACCTAAGAGATGATAGTAATGCCATGTCTGAAGAAGAAATCAGTGAAAAATCTCTCACAGGGAAAGAAGCAAAACAGTATATAAACTCGACTCAAATACAAAAGCTTATTGAAAAGCTTAAAAAAATAATTTAAAGACCATAGAAGAGAACAAAATGATAAGTGGAAAAAAGAAATGAGAGTCATGCAGGAAAATTATGAAAAACTGATCAGAAAATTCAACACCTTTAAAAAGGAAACATGGATAATTGAAGAAAATAACATAAAAATTAGGATTGAACAAATAGAAACCAATGAATCTATGAGACTACAAGATTCCATCAAGCAAAATAAAAAAGGGTGGAAAAAAATGTAAAGAGCCATTTAGGGAAAACAAAAAGCCTGGAAATTATATCTAGAAAAGACAATCTACAAATCATTGGACTACTAGTAGTCCAATATTAAAAAAAGAACCTGGAAAACATCATGCAGGAAATTATTAGGGAAAACTGTCCAAATCTGTTAGAACAAGAAAACAACATAACCATTGAAAGAATATACAGAACTCTTCCAGAAAGAGACACCAGGATAAAAATTCCAAGGGCTGTTACAGCCAAATTTTACAAATCTCAAATAAAGGAGAGAATATTGCAAGCAGCAAAAAGAAAACAATTCAAATATAAATGAAACACAATCAGACTCACAAAGGACCTATTAATCTCAACATTGAAGGATCAGAAGATCTGGAATACCATATATCAGAGAGCAAAGGGCTTGGGATTACAATCCAGAATGTACTACCTTGTAAAATTCAGCATATAATGTCAGGGAAAAAATAGATGTTCAATGAAATAGAGGATTTCAAGAATTTCCTGACACAAAGACCAGAACTGAACACAGAATTCAATTGTCATATACACCACTCAAGAACTTTATAAAGAGGTAAATGAAACAAAACAAACAAATGATGGTCAAGACCACAAAAATGCATAATACCCTAAGGGGAATATATAACACTTATAATTCTTGAGAACATTACTTCTCACAAGCTAATTAAAGGGTAGAATGTAATCAAAGAGACTGGACTTAAAGGATATGAATATAGTTGGGTTTTTTCTCTCATTGAAGAGATCCAAGATGATATCACTGTCTTTGAGAAAAAAGCCCTGGTGAAAAGCAGGGAGTGTTAAATTTAAATTTAAGTGTCTCATTATACTTTGATCCACTTTAATTCTGCTGGGCTGACTGAAGCTTAGTACTTTATCTAATGATAAGTTGGGGGGGGGGGGGTCCTGAATCAGGGTCTCCCATAACTTACATACATTTGTAAAGTTCTCAAGTGAGACATCCAGAGCCTCCCAGTAGTTTGACATCTTTCAGATTCTTTTAGTTAATTAGATCAGGAGTTTGACTTAATCCATGCTTCACTTAAGGGGTTAAGTACCCTGGATGGGGGGGGAGGGTTAAAGTGTGCAAGAAAATGGGCTTGGGGGAAGGGACACAGATAGTTCAAGAAATGATTTGGACATTATTTGGCTCATGAGGGGGATTTTGTGTCCTTGGAGAGTACTTGAAATATGGATAAGGTAAAATAAATGATTATAATTATAATTTGATGAAATTTGAGATGATGCTACTTATCAAATAATCAATCTGTGATAATATTTTATATTAATATGAACTTATCAAGAAATCAAATAATCAAACTGTAATCATGATACCTGATTAGTAGTATTAGAGTGAAGGGACACAAAGATTTATAATTTTAGAGGGAAAGAAGGGAGAATGTGAATGCTGTGTAAATTCAATTCAATGGATTTGACCCAGAAAGGGAATAAGATACATTCCCATTTGGGTTTAAAAAATCTATTCTAATCTAGAAGGAAGTAGGGGGCAGGGAAAGGGAAAGATAAGGGAAGAAAGGTCTGATAAAAGGGAAGGTGAAGGTAAAGAAATGTGAAAATAAACTAAAAGTTATATTCTAAATTGAAGATCAAAGGGAAAAGGGAGTAAAATTTTGATGAGAAGGAATAAGAGGAAAGGAAAGAGAAAAATATAAATGGAGAAAAATAGAATGGAGGGAAATACAGAATTAGTAAACTTAACATAGTAAATATGAATGGAATGAACTGCCCCAGAAAACAAAAATAGATAGCAAAATGGATTAAAAATTAGATACCTACACTATGTTGTTTATAAGAAACATATTTGAAGCAGAGTGAGATATACATGGGGGGAAAGTAAAAGGTTAGATCAATATATACCTCAGCTGAAGTAAAAGAAAAATCACATGAAGCAATCCTAATCTCATATAAAGTAAGAGCAAATATGATCTTATTAAAAAGGATAAGGAAGGAGACTACATCTTCTTAAAAGGCATTATTGTTAATGAAGCTATATAATTACTAAACATGTATGTATCTAGAGGTATAGCATCCAAATTTCTGCAGGAAAAGCTGAGTGAATTACAAGGAGACATAGACAGCAATGTCTCACTCAGAACTAGATAAATTTATCCACAAAGTAAATAAGAAGGAAGTTTAGAAGGTGACTGAAATCTTAGAAAACTTATATACGATAGACCTCTGGAGAAAATTTAATGGGCATAGAAAAGAAAATACCATTTTCTCTGCAGTACATGGCAGTATACTAAAATTGACATGTACCAGGACACAGAAAACCTTGTAATCAAATGCATAAAGGCTGAAATAATAAATATACAGTCCTCAGACCATGATACAACAAAAATTACATGTAATAAAGGGTCATGGAAAAATAAGCCAAAAACTAATTGGAAACTAACTTGATCTTAAATAAGTACATTATAGAAACAATCTATAATTATATTCAGAAAAAAGATACTAATCAAAATTTATGCTATGTAGTCATAAAACCTTTATATCTCCAAATGCCTATATGAATAAAATAAAAAGGAGATCAATGTATTGTGCATGCAACTAAAAAAAACTAGAAAAAGAATAAAGTAATGATCCCCGATTAAATATCAAATAAGAAATTCTGAAAATCAAGGGAGAGATTAATTCAATTGAAAGCAAGAAAACCATTGATCTCATAAATAAAACTAAGAGTTTATCTTATGAAAAACTCAATAAAATATATAAACTTTTGGTTAATCTGATTTAAATAAAAAACAAAAGATAACCAAATTACCATTATCAAAAATGAAAAGGGTGAATGAACTAACCACCAATGAGGTGGAAATTAAAGACATAATTCAGAACTACTTGGTCCAACTGTATGTCAATAAATAGAATAACCTGAGTGAAATGGATGAATATTTACAAAAATACAAATTGCCCAGATTAACAGAAGAGAAAATAAATTACTTAAATAACACCATTTCAGAAAAAGAAATTGAAGAAATGATTAGTAAACTCTTAAAGAAAAAGTTTCTGGGTCCAGATGGATTTACAAGTGAATTCTACCAAACATTTAAGGAAAAATTAATTCATATTCTACATGAAATATTTTTAAAAATAGGAAGAGTTCTACCAAACTCTTTTAATGACATCAATATAGTGCTCATACCTAAACCAGAAAGAACCAAAACAAAGAAAATTAAAGACCAATCTCCCTAATGAATATTGATGCAAAAAGTTTAAATAAAATTTAAGCAATGAGACTACAGCAAATTATTACTAAGTTAATACGCCATGATTAGGTAGGATTTATACCAGGTAGGCAGGGATGGCTCAATATTAGGGAAAACACTCAACATAATTGAACATATCTATAGCAAAACCAGCAAATATCACAGGATTATCTAAATAGATGATGAAAAAGCTTTTGATAAAATACAGCTTCCTTCCTATTAAAAACATTAGAAAGCTTATGAATAATTTGAGTTTTCCTTAAAATAATAAATAGTATCTATCTAAACCCTCAACAAATATTATATGTAATGGGGATTATCTTGGAGCATTTTGAATAAATTCAAGGGTGAAACAAGGATGCCCCTTATCACCATTATTATTCAACATAGTATTAGAAATGCTTGTTGAAGAAATAAGAGAAGGAAAGGAAATTGAAGGAATCATAACTGGCAATGAAGAAACAAAACTTTCACTTTTAGCAAATGATATGATGGTATACTTAGAGAACCTGAGAAAATCATCTTAAAAACTCCTTGAAACAATTAACAAATCCAGTAAATTAGAAGGATATAAAATAAACACATAAATCATCAGTTTTTCTATATATGAACAACAAAGCCTAAGAACAAGAAATAGAAAAAGAAATTCCATTTGAAGTAACTAAAGCCAGCATTAAATACTTGAGAATTACTTCCCAAGACAGAACCAGAAACTGTAGTGACACAATTATAATGTACTTTTCAGCCAAAGAAAGTCAGATCTAAATAATTGGAAAAATGTCATTTCCTCATGGTTAGTTCAAGTTAATATAACAGAAATGACAATTCTACCCAAATCAAATTACTTATTCAGTTCTATACCAATTAAACTACCACATAACTATTTTACCGAGCTAGAAAAAATAGTAACAAGATTCATCTGGAGCAACAAAAAATGTCAAGATTAGCAAGGGAACTGATGAATAAAATCTAAAGGAAAGTTGCCTAGCTCTACCAGATCTAAAATATCCTATAAACCACAGTCATTAAAACTACCTGGTACTGGTTAAGAAATAGAGTAATGGGGCAGTGGGTTAGAATAGGTTCACAAGAAGCCTCAGTAAATGACTAACCGAAAAACATCACTTCTGGGATAAGAACTCACTATTTGACAAAAATTGTTGGGAAAAGTGGAAAATACTATGGCAAAAACTAGGCATAGTCCGCATCTCACACCTTATAACAAAATAAGATCAAAATAGTTGCAGGATTTAGACAGGAAGAGCAACACCATAATTCAATTCATACACCAAGAATTACTCTATATATAGAATATATGGAAAGGGGATAAATTTATGACCAAACAAGAATTAGGGCACATTATAAACTGCAAAAAAGAATAATTTTGACTATATTAAATTAAAAAATTTGTACTAATAAAATCAGTGCTGCCAAAATTAGAAGGAAAGCAGAAAGCTGGGAAATAATCTCCACAGCTAGGACTTCTGATAAAGGTCTCATTTCTAAAATATATAGAGAATTGGATCAAATTTATAATGTCATTCACAATTGATGAATTGTCAAAGGATATGAATAAACAATTTTAAAATGAAGAAATTAAAGCTATATATAATCATATGAAAAAAATGCTCCAATTTATTTCTCATTAGTGGGATGCAAATTAAAAAAACCTATGAGGTATTGCCTTACACCTATCAGACCGGCCAAGTTGAGAAAAAGGGAAAATTATCATTGTGGAGAGATTGTGGGGATTGGGGCATTAATGCATTGCTGGTGGAGTCTTGAATGGATTCAACTATTCTGGAGAGCATTATGGAACTGTGCCCAAAGAACAATAAAAATGTTTATTCCCTTTGACCCTGCAATCCCAATTCTAGGCCTATGTGCATAAGAAATCATAAAAAATAGGAAAAGCCTCACATGTTCCAAAATATTCATAGCAGTTCTTTTTTTGAGTTGTCAAAGAATTGGATTTCCCTCAATTGGGAAATGGTTAAACAAGTTATGCTACATGAATACTATGGAATATTATTGTTCTATAAGAAACCAGGAAAAGTCAGACTCTAGAGAAGCATGAAATGAGTTACAGGATCTGATGCTGAGGGAAGGGAGCAGAACCAAGAGAACGATGTACACATTAACAACAACACTGTGAGCTGATCAACCTTGATGGAAGCAAGCAGTTCCTCTCAGCAGTTCAGAGAGCTAGGACAACTGTATTAGACCAGCCATGGACAATGTTATGCCCATGTAGAAGAAAAATACAAAATGAAACAAGACAAAAAAGAAAAACAAAAAAAAAACAAGCCTTCAGAATCTGATGAACACTTTATAAAAATTATCCCTTATATATCCCTTTCCCTTAATCCTAATGCTTCATACCAAAATGACTACTCTGTTAACATGTTTATCAAAAATATGTATATGCAAAGCTAATCTGACTGTTCGCTACTTAGAGGAGGGGGATGGTAAGGCAGAGTGGAAGGAAATTTTGTAACTTAAAATTATACATAAGCATATGGATACAAATAAATTAATTAATTAATTTCAAAAAGCAAACAAAAACAAAAGATAAAGGCAAAGAAAAAGTAATTGTTGCTCCAAAGGAGCTTCTACTTTATTCCAGGACAGAGAGAGATACAACATAACTTGAAGAAGTAGAGAACTAACAACTAAGGAATTAGAAAAGGTTTCCTATTAAAAGTGATATCTGAGTTAAGCCTTGAAAGAAATTTAAGAATTCAGTCCTGGGTAAGAAAGCAGTGTTTTCCTGGTATTTGGAAAAAAATATAACCAGAAATGTAACAGCCTGCAGAGGGCTCCAAGGATGCAAAATGCTTAACTAGCAGATATTATAATTACTCCATGTGAAGTAGTGGACATAAGAGAACAATTGACAGGTACAGGAAAATGGTGGGGGGAATGAAAGAGAAAAATAGGGATGTCATTCTCTTTGAGATGTGTTTTATATCTAGATAGACAGATGTATAGACAGATAGAGAGAGAGATATAAAATCTCATTTGATTAGAAATGGAAAATGGAAATGGAAAAATGTTTTGAGTGCAGTCCTGTTCATTCCTCTACCCATTAAACACTAATGACTCTGTATTAAATACAAAAACCGAAGCTTTTGGGAGAACTCACTATTTGATTAAATCTGTAAGGAAAACTGGATAACGGCATGGTAGAAAACAGGGAGAAACTACTTTCTTACATCTTATAACAAGATAAGTTTAAAAAAGTACATGATTTAGACATAAAGGGCAATGTTATAAATAAATTAGGAAGTAAGGAATAGCTTACCTATCAGATCTATGTAGAAAGGAAGAATTTAGGAATAAGCCAGAGGTGGAGAGCATTACAAGACGCAAAATGGATAATTTTTATGTTAAATTTTTAAAAGTTTTGTACCCACAAAACCAATGCAGCCAAGAATAGAAGGAAAGCAGAAGGCTAGAAATGTTTTATTGAAAGTGTCTCTGGGGGGAGGCTAGGTGACATAGTGGATAAAGCACCGGTGCTGGAGTCAGGAGTACCTGGGTTCAAATCTGGTCTCAGACACTTAATAATTACCTAGCTGTATGGCCCTGGGAAAGCCACTTAACCTCCAAAAAAAAGTCTCTGAGAAAGGCTTCATTTCTCAAATATATACAGAACTGAGTTAAATTGATGAGAATACAAGTTCTTCCCCTCTAAAATAAATTTTAGCTGTTTAATTTACTGCATTTTGAGTTGTTTTCTAGAATTGTTAAACCAAGTCATAGTTCTATCAACATTATATTAATGGGCTGGTCTTTTCCATTCTCACTCCCACATAGACTGTTTTCATATTTTGTCACATTGCTCAATTTGTATGGGTATGACTTTTGAAGCAAAAAATAAGATTGAAAACTAATTCTTTAATTCTAAAAAGTGGGCAGATCAAAGACGAAAACAATAAATAATATTAAAGACAAAACAACAATGAGACAGCATACTCAAATTTTATGGAATTTAGTCAAAGCTGTGCTTAGGGGAAATGTTTATCTCTAAATTCTCATCAATAAAAATGGAGTAGTTCACTAAGTTGGCTGTATAACTAAAATAAACCACCTAAAATATGCCTCCCTCAATTAAAACCAAATTAGAAATATTAGAAATTTAAGAATAATTTAGCAAAATTGAAAACAAATCACAGTTGAATTGATTTAAAAAACCTGGGAAATGGTCAAAAGAACAACTAATAAAATACTTGTTTTTTTAATAAAAGAAGAGAACAAATATAAAAAGTGAAAAAGGTAAATTGATAAGCAGTGAAGAAATAAAAGCAATTATAAGGTATTTCACTCAACTGAATGCCAATAAAATTAATAATCTAAATAAATGAATGAATGCTTACACAAACATTGTCTAGATTAATCTAATAAAAAATAGAGAACTTAAAGGGAGCATTTTAAAACATCTGGAACAGTAGGTACAAGTCAGAATATGGTGAACTTTAAATACTATATTTCAGAGCACTGTTTTCTTTTGAGTAATAAGGAATCACAACACTTATCAAGTGTAGAAGTAAATTGTAGAGATTTTTGCTTTAGGGAAAAAATTAACTAATATTTTGTAATATTCCAAATTACAAGTAAGATAATTTTTACCATTTGTTCATTAAAATTGTGAGTTACAAAATATCTCCCTCCCTCTTTTCCTCTCTTACAGAGATGGTAAGCAATTTGCTATGGGTTTTTAAATGTGCAATCATGGAAAATATATTTTCATATTCATCATGTTGTGAGAGAAAATAAGCCAAAGTGGGAAACACACCATGAAAAAAGTAAAGTGAAAAATAGTATGTTTCATCTACAATCAGACTCTTAAGAGCTCTTTCTCTGGAATTGGATGACATTGTTCATCATGAGTCCTTTGAAACTGGATCATTGTATGAGAATAGTTGTGTCATTCTTAGTTGATTAGTTGATTATCTTAACAATATTGCTATTATTGTGTATAATGTTGTACTGATTTTGCCCACTTCATTTTGCCTTAGTTCATATAAGTCTTTCCAGGTTTTTTCTGAATTTTGCTTTCACATCATTTCTTATAGCACAATAGTATTGTATTCTATTATAGTCATATACCACAACTTGTTCAGTCATTCCTCAATTGATCAACATCCTTAAATTTCCATTTTGTCATCACAAAAGGAACAAATAAACACACACACACACACACACACACACACACACACACATATATATGTATATATATATATATATATATATATATATATATATATATATATATATATATATATATAAAGTCCTTTCTCCCTTTTTTAATCTCTTTGGGAAGCAGACTTGGAAGTAGTGTTTCTGGGTCAAAGGGTATAAAGTTTGATAGCCCTTTGGGCATAGTTTGAAATTGCTCTCCAAAATGATTTTATCAGCCCACAATTCTACCTCTCCAACAAATATCATCTGTCCTTTCTGTCATATCAACCAATCTAATAGATGTGAGGTAATACCTCATAATTGTTTGCATTTCTTTAAACAATAGATATTTAAAGCAGTTTTTCATAAGAATAGATAACTTTGATTTCTTCACCTGAAAAGTAAATGTTAATAAATTCCAAGGAGGTCCATAACAAAAGGAGAATCACAATATACCAAGATGTATGTAGCAGAACTTTTTTGTAGTAGCAAAGAACTAGAGGAAAAGTAGATGGCCAACAACCAGTAAATTAATATCTTAACAAATTGTTCATGATTGCAATATTATTTTTCTAATAGAAAATGATGAGCATAATAAATACAGAGAAGCATAGACGGATAATGAGTTGACAAAATATGAAGGAAGCAGAGCTAGGGAAACAAGATAGACAATGGCTATAATAAAGTAAATGTAAAAAATGATAACAAAATAAGCAAAGTTGAAGGTTATATAATCAAAAGCAATAAGCTTGACCCCAAGAAGTAAAATAAGACATTTCCTTTCACTCTTTGGTAGGGATCAAAATCCACAAATGTGGAATACTGTATTTAGTTATACTTTTCAATATATTCATTAATTTTGCTGGAATTTATTCCTCTTCATTTTTTTAAATCATTGTTCTAAGGAATGGCTTTGTGATTGGATGAAGGAAAAAACTACGTGATGGAAGAACAAAAAAGTAAAATCTTTTTAAATTTAAGATAAGGGAAACAGTTATATAGTAGTTGTTATGAAAAAAGTCTTGAGGATTTTAGTGTACTCTAAGAATATAAATTAGAACTGGGATGAGACAACTCCTCTCTCAAAAATCTAGCAAACAAAACTCAAAGCTCACCTGACTTTCAGGAAGAAGGAAGTAATAGTTCTTTTTTTTTAAGAAAGTTTTTTATTTATTTTGAGTTTTACAATTTTTCCCCCATTCTTGCCTCCCTCCCCCCACCCCCCACAGAAGGCAATCTGTTAGTCTTTACAACGGTTCCATGTTATACATTCATCTCAGTTGAATGTGATGAGAGAGAAATTATATCCTTAAGGAAGAAAAATAAAGCATGAGTTAGTAAAATTACATAATAATATAACATGTATTTTTTTCTAATTTGATGGTAACAAGTCTTTGCTCTGTGTTCAAAGTACAAAGTTGCTCTGTATACAGATGGCATTCTCCATTGTAGATAGCCCAAAATTGTCCCTGGTTGCTGCACTGAAGGGATGAGCAAGTCCATCAAAGTTGATCAACCCCATGTTGCTGTTAGGGTATACAATGTTTTTCTGTTTCTGCTCATCTCGCTCAGTATCAGTTCATGCAAATCTTTCCAGAAAGGATGTAATAGTTCTAATGAATTGTGTTCTCATCAGAATTGATCTGCAGGACTGTGTCCAGTTCTGGGAGTTTTGGTTTAGACAGATATTATTGACCTGGAAAGTATCCGGAGGAGGTCAAAAAAAAATGTTGAAAGGTCTTAACTGTGACAATGTAAGGTTGAGTTAAAGATACTGGATATGTTTATTCTGGAGAAAGAAAGATGCAGAAGTAATATAATAGCTGTATGCAAAGAGTAGGGCAGGGAATAAGAATTTCTTAAATGCCTACTGTATGCCAACCTATGCACTAAATACTTTACAAATATTACCTCATTTGAAGGAATGTCATGTGGAAGAGAATTAGACTTATTTGTTACCAAAAAGTGGTATTGGGGGTTATTTGTGAAAGTTTAAATAGACAAATTTAAGTTAAATAGGGGGAAATTGCACAATAATTAGAACTATCAAAAAATATAGTGGGATGATGGGTTTCAGCCTTTTGGAGGTCTTTGTGAAGAAGGGGGATGACCACTTGTCAGGTATTTATCATATTTAGGATTCTTTTTGTATATGGGATTGACTAGAATAATACTGAGTCCCCTTCAACACCTGTGTTCTGTGATTAAGGGTGTTTGTCTGTGTGTGTGTGTGTGTGTGTGTGTGTGTGTGTGTGTGTGTGGTGTGTGTGTGCAGAATCAGTGCCTTGTCTAAAAATTGCTTTTCTGAAGAATATATTTTAGTTGCCAAAAGACCTCAAAAACCTGGAAAATAGTTACAAGTGTCTGTTGATAAATGCTGTTTGTTAGAGAATATGAATCTACTATAGCTATAGAAAAGAATTCAGAAATCTGTTACTGATAACAACAGCTAATATTTGCAAATCTCTTATTATCTGCCAAAACTATCCTATGTGATTTATAATTATGATCTCATTTGATTCCCCCAACAATTCTAAGAGTAAATGCTATTATATTATTCTCATTTTACAGTTAAGGAAATTGAAACAATGGTTAAAAATGGATTGCCCAGGTTTACACAGTTAGTCAGCATCTAAGATTATATTTGAATTCATGTCTTCCTGACTCTTTACCTAGTGCTCTGTTCACTGCATCACTTAAATAATTTTGGAATTACTCTTGAGATAAGGATTATAGAATCATAAAACTAAAGCCAAAAAGAACTTCTGTGGCCATCTAGTCTACAAATACTCCTGATATGTGTTTAATACTGGGGCAAGTATTAGATATGAGTGAAAGTTAAGGGAAGGCAACTTTCATGGAATTTAAGTAAAACTGTATTTGATTAATATATATGGCAGGTTTCAATCAAAATGATAGTAAAATCTTGAATGAGGAAAAAAATCTGCAAGGTACTCTATGTTTGGGGGGAGGAAGTCAAGGAAGAATCACACTGAGTTGGAAAGAATGAAAAATTTTTAAAAGGCTTGAAGGTAGAGAGTGGGAAGACATTCTAGACCCTGGGGGAATAGTGACAAAGAGTGGTGGTGACCCAAAACGTGGCATGTTCTGTTGCTTTTATTTGTCCTTCATTCAAGAAGAGAACCAATACATCAGGGAAATGATTCCATGACATAACATTACCCTTGATAAATACTTGGTTAAATAAACTTATTGAAATAGATTAAATAAAAACAAAAGCAGGTAGAAGTGTTATTTTTAATTACTCATCATATAATCTTGAAAATTTCACTTGATTTCCTAAAATCTGAGTAAAGAATCACAAAGATGTTTTTTCAACTATGGGATTTTGTAAGAAATTCAGTCTGATCCTTTAAATGAATATCTGGTGAGCAGCTGTCCATAGTGCCATTCTGACTGTCAAGTCTTTTTGTACACTGGCCACATATTGCACATATCACAAAGAGGTAGGGACATTTAATGGTGATTAATTCTGAAGCATATGCTATCCTAGTATATTTAACATAAATCTAGTAAGCATTTGATTATTATTTTTTTCTGGGCATTAGATTCCTCAACTAGGAGTTCATTAGACTAATGAAATCATAGAACCAGACCTATCTGTATTCTTTGAAAAACAACTGACTATGACTGAGATTATATCCAGCTAGATCCAGGCTCTAATTAAAAATAGGAATAATAATAAATTTGGAATTCTAGAAAAATACTACTATATGAAATGTGATGCTCCTTTATTTTTCCTCAGATATATACTGTTAATAATTTGATATCAAAGGATCAAAAGAAATAGCAGGTTATTAATTTGTGATAAAAGAAGTAAAGAATGTTAGATAAAAAGAAAGACAAAATACCATAGTGAAAATGAGTGAAATATTTGCTTTCTAGAATGTGTTTGTATTGGATTTTTAAAGTCTTTCATGCACTACCTACAAATTCCTACCTTTCCAGTTTTCTTATACTCTAGTCTCTTTCACATAATCAATGATCTACTTGTGGCTCCTGTCACATAACTCCATCTCTAACTTTGAATCTTCTTACCAGCTGTCTCGATTCTGGAAGGTTTTCTTTTCTCGATTCTTCCTCCTGGCTTTCCTGGCTTTCTTCATATCTTAGATTAAATAGCACTTTCCCTCCCTCACTTCATCCCCTACCCACTGCTACTCACTTATATTTTGTACGTACATAAATATTAAATGACTGCTTCTTAGGATGTGAGCTCCTTGAGGGTAGTGATGCTGTTGTTCAGTCATTTCAATTGTCACCTACCCTCTTGACCCTATTTGGGATTTTCTTGGTGAATACTACACTAACTTGCCATTTTCTACTCCAGCTTATTTTACATATTAGGAAACTGAGGCAAATAGGGTTTATTGACTTGCCCAGGGTCATATAACTAGTAAATGGCTGAAATAGGATTTGAACTCATGCTTCCAGATTTCAGGTCCAGGGCTCTGTCCCTTGAGCACTACTTCCTAATTCCAGCACTTATCACAGTAGATGTCATATAGTAAAATAATAATAAATGCATTTTTCCTGAGAAGAAAAAACAAATGGAACCAACAAGAAAGTAATGATTACAAGTCAATAAAATGAGATTAAGGAGACATTTCATACCAAATTGATACAAATGACTTAATTTAGATGATTTGCAACTTGAAAGGGCATCATAGGACCTTGAAATCTACTTCTATCATAGGAGTAGAACTAAAGAAGATGGCAAAGACCATCTAGTTCAATTTTGTCATTTATAAAATGAGAAAATTGAGGTCCAAAGAAACTACATGGTTTGTTCAAGATATTATTGCTCATGTCAGATGTATGATTTGAACATAGAACCACTGATTTTGGAGCTGTGTCATTCAACTATTCTATTAACTCCTTGGTGTAACTTCTTATGCCATAACTTTGGAATTTATTCCAAATAAAAAAAATAGTGGCTGCACTTGGACAGGAAGATACTGTGATAGGATATTGGATAATCTCTGCTTTATGTCTTGCTTCATTAGGTTGTTTAGATATTCTGTTGGAGGAAAAGGATGAAACACCAGATTCTTTTGTATTGTTAATTGAATTGAGCATTTTCTTTCATTACATTTTATCTAAAAAGTTGTGCTCCAGATGGTCTGGATTAGAATTAACATCATTGTTCAGAAAGTTGACTAAAGTTTCCAAAAGATGAAATAGTGGTCAGGAATTTTTAGTGATTATTATCTAAAAATTTTCAATTTGATAGATATATACCAGGTGGGTTAAATTCATAACTGGTCAAAAATTCAGAATAGCAAAAGAATTCTAATTGAGGAAGGTGAATAATAAGGAATAAACTGTGATTATACCTTTAAATATAACAACCAAGATGAGATTACAAGAGAACAAAAGATTGAAATTAATTAAGGATGGAGAGAAGGCAATGACTAACTCCAAACAGTGGAAGTTCATAAATGAGTACATAAGTGCTTTTCTGTTTTGAATTTCCTTATTTATCTTCCGTTGGATAGTTTTGATTTAATTATATGGGATAGTCTTTAAATTTTAATTTTCTAAGAATTCTATTAGATTTCACTTGTGAGTTAGACAAAGCTGTCCAACCTTACTTTTAAAAATCTTTATTGAAACAATAGACAATATATTTTGAATTGTCATTTTAGTGAAATCTGCTGTAGCTTTACTTCATTTATTAAAGCATTTACTAAAGTAAACCACAAAAATGAAAGAAAAAAGAAAAAGAAAAAATAAAGTAAATCCACAGGGGTTCCAATAAAATCATATTGTGGGCTGCATGCATCCCAGAAACTGCATTTTGTAAAGGCTTGAGTTAGAATAAAAGGTTCAAAAAGACAGTGACCATATCATTTATTATTCTGTCTTCAAATCCATAATGCTTTTAGGAAATTCATTTCTCTTGTGAGCTCTCAAGAAAATGGTATGGGATGAGATGGAACTTTTTCGTTAGGATCTATAAAAAAATTAGATTCCTGTTCAGTTCCATCCCCAGATTTCAGGGTCCATTGCACAGAATGGTTATATATTATCTTCCTTTTTTCATGACAACTCAACTCTGGTATTCTGCCCTCCAACAGGATCATATTCCTAAAAAAAGAGGTATATCTAAGTACTAGTTCTCTTCTGCTATAGTTGAGAGGTGAAATATATAGCCTGAAGGTTTCTTTTTCACAAAAAGTAATCTTTTTGCAGCCCTGAAAATCAAATAACACCTATGTTACAATTGTGGTAATTCTGTATAGATAAGACTACTATTGTCTAATGGGCACTAAGAAGGATTTGGGGCCTTCACGTGGGAAAAAAAACAAAAACAAAAACAAAAATACCCTTGACTATTATCCACCTTTCTGTGAAGATATTTGATATGGCCTCTTCCTGGAAACTGGATGATTTCTATATAAATAGGTGACTGAAGCATTAAAATTCCTCTATAACTTGCAACTTTCTCCTCCTAAATTCAGAGAAGCTGCAAGGTAGGGATAACTGTTCTACCATACATTTTATTAAAGGCACACAAATAAGGAAGATGAAAGCAAAGAAGCTAGCAAATGATGGGGAAGAACCCTTTATAAAATAAGCAATAAGACCAAGTAATATGTAAGACATTAGAAATCACCTATTGGTACATTTAAGATAAAAATAGAAAATCTTTCCAATTCTAAAATATTAATTTAATGAAGGCATTTTGATTAGGGAGTAGAGATATAATCATAGAAGACCTCTATTTCAATTTCTACTCTTATGCTAGCCTTATAATCTTAGGCTAATTGCTAAATTTTTCTGAATCTCAATGTCTTCATCTGTAAAATGGGAATGATAATCACTTTAAGACTGCCTCTCAGGGTCATTTTTATAAAACTATCCTGTAAACCACAAAAACTATAGAAATATGCAATTTTTTTGTTTTTTATTTTGGGGGCCAGAACCCTAACTCTTCAGAATCCTTGGCTGAAGGGTAGCTGTTGGAAAAAGAAAGCTGCCCTTGTTTCACTTCCAACATTTCTGTTGTAGTATTTTTTATTTAGACACAGAAAGGAACAGAGGAAATAAGGGCAAGTTGCCAAAGTCTGATTCAAGACAAGTCCTTGAAGTCAGCCTACAGAAGCAAAATAAATACAAAACAAACATGCCTACAATTAAAAGATAGTAATACTGCATTATAATTAGTTGTCTCAGGAAGTAAAGATAGCTTCAGTTAACTGAATGGATGACAATTACTTGGATTATTGTCATACTTAAAATGTCAGTGTTCAATGATTGCTTTAAGCACATAATAATAAATTTTACACTCTTAAGTAGCAAATACAATAAAGCTAAATATAGAGAATGTTTTTACTGGAAGTGAAATTAAAGAGCAACAGACATCACATTATATTTTTCTTAAAAACACATAATACTAAGCAGGAATAGCTACACAGAAGCAATCTCAGCCCTGACACTTGACTTTTCTTTGAAAGTCAGGAGCAATTTGACAGCTCAAGGAGAAACCCTGTTTGTGGATGGGAGAGAACAGTAAACATTCAGAAGAAAAGACTAGGAAAGTCTAGCAACCAAGAATTATAAAATACTAAGAATTATTCACCAGGTTAACAGATAAAAATGGATAAAATGACACTATAGTTTCATATCTGCCATGAAATCTTACATGATTTCCTGGGATGTATTGTGATTTTTTGATAGGAATTAAAACATTTTTCTTAAGGACAAACAAATGACACTGGATATTTCAAAGGATGAGTGTTGGTAGATTCAGAGATTATGAAAATATCTTTTATTCATCACTGAAAATAAAATGCCACCAAATCTCGATATATAAGGCAAATGGACTATAACATAATATGTTATAGTCATATTCTGAGTTACCTTGAATGCTCCTGTTTGGACAGGAAAGAGTGAGGGAAGAAGAAAGTTAAGCAAGAATAATTTTCATATCCTTTCCTCTTTTTGAAGCAGGGACCCATCTAGTATGTCCCGGAAGGAAAAAAAATGTCAAAGATATGATGAAGACCAGCCAAGAAGAAACATTTTATTGCATAGTCAAAGCAATTTCAGCATCCTGTAGTTATACTTCTCCACAGAGAGGAAATACTGGGAAGGGTACCAGTTTTCTCTTTGCCAATTATCATCCATAACTATAGTGGAACAAGGAGAGTAATAGGTATACTAACTGCACTACTGCTGCCTCAGGAAAGAAACTCTGGGAGAGCATCTTCCTAACAGATAATGTTCAACCTCTCGGTGTGTTTTCTCTGATTCTCTGAAACCTATAGGTTCCCCAGTCTATTTTCTTCACTTAGCCTCTTATTTGATCACCTAGTATCTCTCTCCGGCTTATTCCCTCCCTTTCAAGGAGAAGGCCTTCTTTCAGTCTAACCACCAACAGATACCAGAGCTATCTTCTCCCTCTGCCCAAATAAGGAAGCGAGATTTGTCAGTCTTGGCTTCTGATAAGAGATCTAAAAACATTGACTCCCACTCGTGGCTTGGCTACTTGCCAAATTAAACCCTCTAAAATGTCCATAGACCAGCACCTTTGTATAAATGGTAAAACTAGGGCCCCCAAAACTGGCTATACTGTAGGAAATTTTGTGAAGTTGTATCAGAAGCAACAAGTGACTTCAGAATTAATTGGAGCTAGTGCACTGTCCTACCACACACTGAGAGCACACATTTTGTGAAGAGAGCAGAGGAGAAGGGTATGGGAGCCTTCTCAGTTCCCAGTAAAATGTTGAATTTGTATTCTTTCACTATCAGGTCCAAGATCAAGAAACATCTGTCAATATGTCCTAGAATCTGAGATCAAGTAGCACTTATCATTATCCCCTGAGTTCATAAGGCAAGTTATCAACAGGGATTCCTTCCAGCTCACACTAGATGATGTAAAAAGGCCTATCCAGTGTCTCAAGAAGACTTTTTTTTTAGGTTTTTGCAAGGCAGATGGGGTTAAGTGGCTTGCCCAAGGCACAGCCAGGTAATTATGAAGTGTATGAGACCAGATTTGAACCCAGGTACTACTGGCTCCAAGGTTGGCGCTTTATCCACTGTGCCACCTAGCAACCCCCAAGAAGACTTTTTAATGTAGGTTTTTAGTATGAAATCACCTTCCCTTTGAAAAGTTTTTTTTTTGCCAAACTTTCAGGATTTTATTGCAAAAAGACATGAACTTAATAGAAAATCTGACATATAAGAACCAAGAAGAAATGCAAGTTAAACATTAAAAACAAATTGTAAGGCAATAAATAGGACAAATTATTTACTATCTATACATGGAAATGTAAACCAAATAGTCAATGTTATTAGTAATTGGGTACTTCAAAGGAAAGATTGGGGTAGAGCTGAGAATGGGATTCTTAAAAGTAAAATGATATAGGGAAAGATAAAAATAGTTATCTTATACAAATGAGGTGTGAAAGGAAGAATCAATTCAGAGAAATTAGAAGAGGAAGGAGAGTTGGTAGTTCTGAAAAACTTACTCATCAGGAATGAGTTAAAGAGGGAACAATACAATGTAGAGAGCTATGCATGTTTTTTAAATTCAGAAAGAAATAAGAGAGGACAGGGAGAGTGAGTTAAAGGATGAGGAAGCAGCAGAAGAGGGTAGATAGAAAAGTGTAAAAGAGTTTTTTGATCATCCCTATACAACCCCCCAAAAAACTGGAATGTGTTTTCTCCCTCTCATTTTTTTTCTAATTAACTTTCTCTGGTTATTTCTTTTTGTCCCTATCACTATCCCCAATACTTCATGGATTCTAAAATGCAGGAGTTATATTTTTTATCCTTTATTCTAATTCTGCAAATTCCTATTCTTACATCTAATAGTGGCTTGGAGATTAACCTGGATTCCTAAGAGTCAAGTTGTAAATTCAGACAATTTCTACTACTCTGCAAGTCTTCAAGTATCATATCATTGGTATGTCTTTTTGTCTCCTTCCTGAGAACCATTTTATCTAAGTAGTAAGAAGCACATCACCTATAGCCTAGACACTTGGAGATAGGTTCTTTGGCCAGGACAATACAAAAAAAAAAAATACTAACATTCTCCAGTTCTGTGGCCCCCTTCTGTTTCTGCTGTGATTATGACAAAACATCAGAAATATGGTAGAGATGGTTGCAAATCACTCCCTTATTACATGATCTATAAATATTTATTTAGCTGTTGATAATATATGTGTGAAATTCTTGTCAGATGAATAAGTAGACTTCAAACTAAAGTCAGACAATTATGTCAGTTTTGAACATCCTCTATACATATATATATGTATATGTATATGTATATGTATATGTATATGTATATATATATATATATAAAACTAAGCAAGAGGAAGAGTTATAGCAAAATAAATGAATAGCTCACAGATTTTTCTTGTAAAGACAATGAAAAAATGATTTTTTTTCTTTCTGAGGCAACAAAACACTTCAATTCCTATGACATTTGGTTATTTCAAATCATGGCATCCATAAAAAAGCATTAAAACATAAGAATAATTAGAGTTTATGTACTAACTAAATTTCAAAAGATGAGAAGATAGAATTATTATATTAAGAACTTCATAAGATCTTCTAAATTCACCGTGATGGTGGTTACTGATCTAGAGCCAGATGTCTTAAAGAATTACAGCAAGGGGATCTCTTAGGAAACATTGCTAATAGTAAGGCTAGTGGAGGTGGTGGAATTCTAACTGAGCTGTTTAAAATTCTAAAATATGATACAATTAAACTTCTGCTTTCAATATGTCAACAAATTTGGAAAACTAAGCAATGATAAGATTGGAAAGGATCAGTTTATGTCCCAGTGCTAAAGAAGGGCAAGGTCAATGAATTTTCAAATTACTCAGCAATCATTTTATATGCAAGCAAGGTTTTATTTAAAATTCTGCAAGATGGACTTCAGAAATATGTGAACTGAGAGTTACTGGAAGAACAGACTGACTTTTTAAGACACAGAGGAGCTAAAGAACAAATTATCAAAATTTGCTTGATTATGAAGAAAACAAGAAGGTTCCAGAAATAAAGATCACTTCCTCATTGACTGTACTAAAGCCTTTGTGTGCCTCACAATAAAATGCAGCAAATCTTCAAAGAGATGGGAGTACCAAAACATCTTGGGGCCTAAGAAACCTATATGTTGGTCAAGAAGCAATAGTAAGATCCCAATAGGGAACAACTGATTGGTTTTAGATTGGGGAAAAAAAATACAAGGCCATATATTGTGACCTTATTTATTTAACTTTTATGCAGAATACATGATGTAAAATGACAAGTTGGATGAATTCAGGTTAATTAAGGTTGCTAGCAGAAAAAACAACAATCTCAGATACCACTGAGTGTTATCACAGATAATATTGCTCTGCTAGCTGAAAGTGAAAAGGAATTAGGAAGCTTCTTGATGAGCATAAAGAGAAGACTATAAAAGCTGGCTTGAAGTTTTACATTAAAAAAAACAGGATCTTGTTAACTGGTTGCATTATTTCCTGGCAGAGGGAGATGAAATGAAAGCTGTGTCAGATTTTATATTCTTGAGATCAAAGGTCACTGTAATTAGTGACTGCAGCCATGAAATTAAAAGATGCTTGCTCCTTGGAAGGAAAGTTATGGAAAATACGGACATCAAACTAAGAAGTAGAGACACCACCTTTCTGATAAAAGTTAAGAAAGTAAAAGATATTTTTTCCAGTAGCAACATACGGATATGAGAATTAGACTATAAAGAAAGCTGAGAACTACAAAACTGACATTTTCAAACTGAGGTGCTAGAGGAGACTTTTGAAAGTCCATTGGACAGCAAGAAGATCGAGTCTGTCAATACTTAGAGAAATTAATTCAGACTATTCACTGGAATATCAAATAATGAAGCTAAAGCTTAAATACTTTGACCACTGTGAGAAAACAGAACTCTTAGGTAAATAAACTTATGTTGGGAAAGACTGAAGTAAAAAAAAAGGGACAGTAGAGGTTAAGATGGTTGGACAGTATAATGGAAACATGAATTTGGACAGACTTTAAGAGATAGGTATGCTATGGTCTATGGAATAATGAGAGTCAAAAATGACTGAATCATTGAAAAACAGCAACCATGCAAAATCCAATAATAATAAATGCAAAAAAAATATAGTGGTTATATAAAATCTCATGTTGATATACATATATATGTGTGTGATGTGTGTGTGAGATGAATATTTAATCTTAGAGAGTGTTGAAAAAAGACAAGCAACTAATACTATTGCAAAAGAGAAATTAATAGTACATTAACAGACTAAAAATGATAGCACATTGGTGTGAGAATTATTTACAAATCAATTGTTTATAGTCATCAGATGAGAGAATAAATTAAAGTAAACATCTATAACATGGTAATATAATGTAAGATAGAGGTAATTTTAACCTTATTTGTGACAACCAATTGTTAATGAAAATAATTATGAGATTTGAAAGAAAGAGCAAACTTTGCTAAAGAATGTCATCAGTATGTAAGGATTTTAGCCTGTATAATAGAATCCTCATGACAAGGAGACCAAAAGAGCATAGATACTCTTAATGTCTAGAAAACCCAATACCTCCATGCCAAATGGAGTGTTATAACTGCCAAGGTAGACCTTAATTTCAAATATAAATTTTATTAACAAAAATTTACAGAAGAAGGTAGTGAAGATTAAGAGTAGTACTTACTCCATAAAATAGTGAGTTGAGAATGAAGAGTCATAAAGAAACCTAGCCAATGATCTAACAAAGCAATATCATCCTTAATGCATTAAAAATGGAAAACAAATGAAAATGGAAGAAAAATGTAAAGATTTTGCATAACTTTATTACATTAAGCATTTGAAACACTGTTCTGAATGGTTTATATGAGGAAGGAGAAATGGTCCTTAATAAAATACAGAAAATAAGAGTGACTAGCAGAGTCAATTTTAAAGAGAACACATCTGACCATGGTGACAATATACAATGTTTAGTATTTTTGTGTAATTAGTTCTAAAAGTATCTGAAAGATAGAGAAAATGTATAAGAAAGTTTCAAAACAAAGAAGTTAAACCCCCAATATTAAAAGTAAAACCTAATTTCCCATATCTATAAAGTTTTAATGAAAATGTTCTATAATGGACAAACATAGATTTAAGTTTCAGCTCTTACACATAGTACCTATGTGAACACATGCAAAAAACCTTCTCAGTGCCTCAGATACTTCTCTAAGACTTCAAGTTATAAGAAAATTGCTCATTTTTGTTAGTGGAGAGAATTTCAATACTGCCTTTCACATTCTACCCTCAAGTCTCCATCTCAAATTATGCATCCAACAAAGCCATCTTGGATAAAGGCATGAGAGGGAAATAGATAGTCTTTTGAAAATTATAATCTATTTCATAATTCATCTTTAAAGTCAAAACTAAATGATAATAGCATATAAGATCTTATTGAGTTTATTTGTTAACTACAACTATAATTTGATTAGGTAGATAAAATACCACCTTATGATCTCTTCAGCAAGGTATCTTCCATATATTTGCATATGTATGGAATATATATATATAAATATATATTTACATTATATCTATGACAATGTGAAAGCAGAAAAAATCTTTATCAATACTCTGTTGTGTAATTGATTTGATTTAGACTGTAAGCTTGACAAAAGTATCTGCTATTGCAAGGTATAATGATCTAACTCAAGAGTTCAAATTGAAAAAGACATTTCCTTCAGTAGGAAGACACTATAGAGCTCTCTGTTGGTGGATCTATGGTACTGTTCATGTGACATCAAGTCTCATAATATTATAAAAATCCTCCCTCCCCAAATGAAAACTATCATCATGTAAAAATGTTATGTAACTATCCAACACTAAAGCTCAAATGGTTATAGGATGTCTATCTAGGTAAGTATATATAATTGGATAGAAAATCAGCACATATATATTAAGAAAACATTGCAAACTTGAAATGATCTGAATCCAGAAATGATCAAGAGGAAAAGAACATCTTGAACACCTTGAAAAACTGTACAGTCAGTTTTAGAGCCCTAAAGGCATCATTGAAGGAGTCATACTAACCCTATCTTATTATCTATACACATTTCAGTAAGGAGAGCAGAAGCATAGCATCTACATTGCAAAAAGGAGATAAATGGAGAAGAGAAATAATAAGTGACCATTTTATATGTAGAGAGTCAATATCAATAATTTTTGTACCAATCCAGTGGTAACTGATTGAATGATTTTTGAAAAGCGATATGGGGTGGAAAAAAGCACAGCCTGAAATGTAATTCCAAATAATATTTATTAATCAACAAATATTTTAAAAGCACTTGAGGATGCAAAGAAAAAAACACTCTTCAAGTGCAATGATTCTAATTACTATTACAAATTGCATATTGTTACATAGTTTAACAAATTAGGAAACTTTACAATGAAAAAAAAAACCATATTCCCAGGGGCAGCTAAGTAGTGCAGTGGATAGAGCACTGACCCTGGAGTCAGGAGGACCTGAGTTCATGCCTATCTGGATGACCTCGGGCAAGTCACTTAACCCCAATGCTTTAAATAAATAAAAGTTAAAAAAAAATAGAAAAAATCATTCCCTCAAAAGAATTCTCCCTCTTTTTGCTTTTATATAGCAGATTGCAAATGAGATATTAGAAAGGGTAGTTATTAGATTCCTACTGGCTAGATTATCTTTACCCAGGAGAACATTGAAGGGGTGGGAGACAAGGGAGACAAGGATGACTAGCTCTCCTTAAAGTTCTCCTACCTCTCAAATATCTCCAAGATGTCCATTTATTAAACCAGACACAAGTGCTTAAATATCCTCTGGTCCACTCCCAGTCCCATGGCGCTCTACAATCAACCAGTAAATAACTCTCTGGTGCTAGAGTTCAACAGGTGATGAAATTTTACGGTACTCCCACACACAACAGTTCCTTACAGGTAGATAAATAAAGGATATAATCACAGAAATGTATTATAGTGGTATCACAATTATATGTACAAATAGACCTGCACCATAACAACTTCTAGTCAAAATGCTTTTACCAGTTGATAAAGAAACTGTGTCTTTGTGTGTGTGTGTGTGTGTGTGTGTGTGTGTGTGTGTGTATGTGTGGTGTGTGGTTAGAGAGAGAAGGGGAGAGAGAGAGAGAGAGAGAGAGAGAGAGAGAGTTCTGGGTGAGATTCATACACAATATATTTAGAGTACCTTATTCATTTGCAAGCTTCCATTAGGGAAATAGTCTTATGTACTCTTTGTCATTTCTCTTGAAATCCTATCTCAGAAAACAAGGAGGGGACAAGATTTCTTTCCTTCAACTTGTAATTTTTCATGTTTTATTTTTTTATGAATCTTGGTTCCAGCCTAGTAGGGCAGAAGGTACACTGAACATCAGTAATTTATCTTGTAATGGAATGCAAAGTTGGATGGATTCTCAAAAGTATATACCACACCCAAAAGGTAGAAAGGCAAATGAGGATAGAGTTAAGCTATGGAGCGGTACTAGGTCCAAGGAGCACAACTGAGAAATCTGCTCCACAGAGACCTTGCACCTAGGGATAGCCACTTGAGGAATCCACAAGAAGACATCATGTCCCGGGAGTGCAAGAGGTATTAACTGTCTTGGCCCCATACACTTCCTAAATTTGTGACTTTAACAGCATTATAATGTTGTGCTCAATTATTTCATAAGTGCTGTTTGTAGTTGTAAAAGAATGGACTGAACTCTAAATCAGTGGTGTATGTGACTGGGGTCATTATAATGTATATGTAAAAGGAAAAAACCATACAAACACATGTATGTGTATTGCTAAGGTTCAAGATACATTTCTAAAACTATAGCCTAGCTAGGTGACACACTGGATTGTACTCTAGGACTAAATTAAGAAGACTCATCTTCCAGTTCATCAGACACTAACTAGCTATGTGATGCTAAACAAGTCTCGTGATTCTGCTTACCTCAGTTGAGCTGGAAAAAGAAATGGTAAATTATTTCAGTGTCTTTGCCAAGAAAAATGCCATTGGGACCACAAAACCTCAAACATGACTGAAATGATTGAAAAATAATGACAACACACACATATAGGCATATAAAAATAAATATAAGCATACAAATATGCCTATATGTGTGCGTGTATACATATAGATACATTCCTACAATTAGTGTTGTAATAATTGAATACATGGATTATGGAAATTTTTATGAGTATTCCAAGTGTTTTCCTTTAAATACAATAAAATTTCAATCAGATGTATATTTTCACCTGGTACATCACCTGATGTTTCTTTAATAAGATATGTATTAGAAGACTGCAAAAGAACATCATAAACAGGTGTTAAATTTATATTTTATAGGAAAATTAGCTTTAATATAATTTTAAATATATAATTTTTCTGAAACCCTTCCATAAAAAATTACTGCTTTAAATTATTCTCTTGTCTCTCTCCATAGAATGGAGAACAAGATGCCAAATGTTATAGGGTGTCAATATAGTTATCCAAAGTCTAGGATGATCAATCTTGTGGTTTCCAAGATGTAAAACAAGAAAAGTGGCTTTTGCATTCAGAGCTAAAATAATCTTACTCTTGTGACTACAGTCACTATATTTCTCTACAAGGGGGAATAAATAAATCAACAATAATTGAAGTATTAAGTGTCTAATTTCCAACACAGTGCTTCCAGCAAAAACTGAAATTAAAAACTGTTACAGCATAGTTCTATAGCCATGCAATCTTGTCATGAGTGCATTGAAGCAAAGGTTAACAAATAAAGAAAATAAATATGCATTTGTAGCTAGGATGTACTATAGCTTGATATACCAGGATGGTGAAGTATAGAAATGTCAAATCCAATCAAAGATCTATAGAACTTCTCACCTTGGATGAATAGAAATGTTGACTCATCCATCTAGTACAATTCTTTTGGGACAGGGTCTAAATTTCTTTTCTGTTGGACACTTGAAGAATTTTGCTTTGTTACTGAAAGTCATTCAATGTCCCATGTTTTGCAATATGAATATCTTTATACCCTGGGAATAATTTTGGAAATGTAATACCACAAAATGATGGTAATATGTAATACCACAAAATCTCTCATGTGAAAAGGTTCTTCTCAAATACATGTGGACAAAGTAGATATGAATGTATCTCCTATCTTCTCACAGAATGATAATATTTCAGATATCAAAGAGACCTTAAAGGCATTCTAACTCTCTTATGATATGAATAAAGAAAGTAAAGTCAGCATATAAAGTTTGAATTTTCAGGCTATTCAACTCACAGAAATAGAATTATCATGTCTCCTTACTCCAGTTTCAGTGCCACTTCTCTAGTATGCTGGAAAAGTGATTTATATAAATCAAAAAAGCAAAAAATATATATCTATTGGGATGTGATTTTAAAGACCATAAAATTATTTTAGGTTTATAAAAATATTTAAAGAATCTACTTTAACATCTGTGTCAGAGCCAAGGTGGCAGATGAAGCTAACATGCTCCTGGGGCTTTCCCCTACCAAAGACAAATGAAGCCTCCACTCTGACATTCACAAGACAGATCCTACCAAGAGAAGATTCAAAGAAATTTTCAATGGTAGACATTGTGGAGGATCTCAAGTGAAGGTCTTTCTTTTGGGGGAAAAGGGGAAGTAAAGTCCAGGAGGTGGGAGAGTGAGAAAGTCATGGTGCAATCCAGGTCCCAACTTCTTAACAATAGCAGAGTTCCCCACAGCTAGACAGCAAGCAAACCAGGAGGATTCCAACCCCAAACAAACTTGGAACCCTGAGAACACCAGTGTAAAAGACAGAAAGAAACCATTGGGAAGTCAGAACCTGGATATATAAAAGAGGGGGGAAAGCTCTGAAAAGGCAGGCCTTGACTGCATAGGCAACTTTTTGGCCAGTGACAAGCCAGGGATCAGAGGACAGTCCCAGAAAAAAAAATCCTGGATCTATACTTCCTATACTCCCAAAGAAGAACTAAAACAAAAAAAGCTAAAAGAGCACTCACTATAGAAAACATGGTGCTGATACCTAAAAGAGAAAGAACCACAACAGACAAAGAAAATTATAGACCAATCTCCCTAATGAATACTGATGCAAGTATCTTAAATAAAATTTTAGCAATGTAACTACAGCAATTTATTACTGAGGACAAAACACCAAGATCAGGTAGGATTTATCTCAGGTAGGCAGAGATGGTTCAATATTAGGAAAACACTCAACATAATTAAATATATCAATAGCAAAACCAACAGAAATCATATGATTATCTCAAGAGATTCTGAAAAAGCCTTTGATATAAAACAACATCTATTCCTATTAAAATACTAGAAAGTTTATGAATAAATTGAGTTTTCTTTAAAATAATACATAGTATCTCTCTAAAACCATCAACAAAAATTATACGTAATGGGAATAAACTCAGAGCATTTTGAATAAAATCAGGTGTGAAACAAGGATGCCCTTTATCACCATTACTATTCAATATAGTATTAGAAATGCTAACAATACCAATAGAAGAAAAAGAAATTAAAGGAATCACAATTGGCAATGAGGAAGGAAAGCTTTCGCTCTTTGCAGAGGATATGATGGAACACTTAGAGAACCCAATAAAATCATCTAAAAACTTCCTTGAAACAATTAACAAATTCAGCAAAGTCATAGGATATAAAATAAACCCATATAAATTCTATATATGAACAACAAAGTCCAAGAGCAAGAAAAAGAAATTCCATTTAAAATAACTGTAGGAAAAAATAAATACTTGGTAATCTATCTCCCATGACAAACCCATAAACTCTATGAAGACAATTATAAGGCAATTCTCAACCAAAGAAAGTCAGATCTAAATAATTGAGAAAATGTCAATTGCTCATGGTTAGGTGGAGCTAAAATAATAAAAATGACAATTCTACCAAAATTAAGTCACTACTTGGTAGAATTTGATAGAATTGCCAAATTAGTAGAACTGTCATCAAACTACCAAATAACTATTTTTCCAAGCTAGGAAAAACAAAATTCATATGGAGCAACAAAAGGGCAAGAATTGCAAGGGAACTGATAAAAAAAATGTAATGAAAGGTTCTACCAAATCAAAAATTATCCTATAAAGCTGTAGTAATCAAAAGTGCCTGGTACTGGTCCAGAAACAGAGTAATGGATCAATGGATTAGGATATGTTCTAAAGAAGTTGCAGTAAATGACTACAGCAATTTACTATTTAACAAACCCAAAGATATCAGCCTCTGGGATAAGAATTCACTACTTGACAAAAATTGTTGGGAAAACTGGAAAACAGTTTGGCAAAAATTAGGCAGAGATTCACATCTCACACCCTATACCAAAATGCATTCAAAATGGATTCAGGATTTAGATATAATGAGTGATATTGTAGGTAAATTAATAGACCAAGAAATAATCTATCAGATCTATGGAAAGGGGATAAATTTATGACTAAACAAGAATTAGAGTACATAATAATCTACAAAATGAATTAATTTGACTATATTAAATTAAAAGGATTAGCACTAATAAAATCAAAACTGCCAAGATTAGAAGAAAGCAGAAAGCTGGGAAACAATCTTCAGAACTAGGACTTCTGATAAAGGTCTCATTTCCAAAATATATAGGAGAATTGCATCAAATTTATAAGGTCACAAGTCATTCCCCAATTGATAAATGGTCAAAGGATATGAGCAGTTTTCAAATGAAAAAATTTAAGTTAATATGATCATATGAAAAAATACTCAAAATAATTATTGATTAGAGAAATGCAAATTAAAAGAAAAATGAGGTATCAACTCACATCTGTCAGATTGGCCAAGATGAGAAAAAGGGAAAATGATCAATGTTGGAAAGGTTATGGGAGAACTGGGACATTGAGGCATTGCTGGTGAAGTTTTGAATGGATCCAACTATTCTGAAGAGCAATATGGAATTATACTGAAAGAGCAATAAAACTGTTCATACCATTTATCCAGCCATTTCAATTTTTGGTCTATATCCTGAAGAAATTATAGAAAAAGGAAAAAGTCCTACATGTTCCAAAATTGTCATAGAAGCTCTTTTTGTAGTGGCAAAGGGATGCTCATCAATTTGGGAATGGCTAAACAAGTTGTGGTGCCTGAATATTATGGAATACTACTATTCTACAAGAAACCATAAATGATCAGACTCTAGAGAAGCATGGAATGACTTACAGGATATGATACTGAGTGAAGGGAGTAGAACCAAGAGAACACATCAACAAAAATATTGTACAATGAACAACCTTGATGGAAGCAGCTCCTCTCAGCAGTCCAGAGAGCTAGGACAACTCTATTAGACTGGCTATTGACTATATTAAACCCATCTAGAGGAAGAAAAACAAAACAAAATACACACACACACACACACACACACACACACACCCAACCCTTCAGAATCTGATGAACACTTTATAAAAATTATTTCATATATCTGTTTCCCTTAATCCTAATTGCTCATACCGAAAATTACTAATCTGTTTGGGTTTTTTTAGGTTTTTGCAAGGCAAATGGGGTTAAGTGGCTTGCCCAAGGCCACACAGCTAGGTAATTATTAAGTGTATGAGACCAGATTTGAACCCAGGTACTCCTGACTCCAAGGCCAGTGCTTTGTCCACTACGCCACCTAGCCACCCCGAAAATTAGTAATCTGTAAACATGTTTATCAAAATATGTATGTACAACTAACCTGACTGTTCACTGCTGAGGGAAAGGAGGGGTGGGAAAGGAGGGTGGAAGGGAAATTTGTAACTAAAACAATATGCATGTGCATGTAGATGAAAATAAATTATTATTTTTTTAAAAGGATCAACTTTAAAAAGCAAGCTACTATAGAGAATGAGACTTGATCCACAAAATCTTATATCTTCACCATTTTCATGGACATAGTTGTTTTTATCACTCATTTGAGATCTTCAGATTTTTTTTAAAATTTCTGGTTAATCATTTTATAGAACGTTACAGGACAAAATAGAGCAAGTTCTCTGCTATATAGTTTTAACTTTTAAAACTTCCAGATCAAAAAGCTGCATTCTCATTCAATAGCTCCCTTCTCCTATCTCTACTTGATTGTTGTACATATATCTTATGGGACTGTATTCTGAGGTCTGTTCCAAATATTTCCACATATTGAAATTAATTAGAAGAATAAGGAAGACAAGGAAACTAAGTGTCTCTTTTCTAAGACAATTCATTCTTCATATAGCTTTCCCTTATTGTCTCAATGGCTAACTCTCTCCACTCTAGTCTCACAAAGGTGTTAAATAAATAGGTATACATACATATATTATATATATATATATATATATATTTAGTATTAACAGAATATATGCTATATGTGCACACACATATTTTATGTATATTTAAAAGCTCTTGCTGCCTCCTTCATTAGAATAATGTAAACTCACTCTGCTAGTAATGATCTTTGCATTTGATGTCTCCTTCATTTGTCACAGTACCTGAAGAATTTTACCTGGAAATTTTCCAATACTGATGAATTGATTTAGGTTTCAACAAATGACACTTAAAACCTGGGTATATACAATATGGGGGTTGGATAAAATGTTTTCTGGGTTCAGTTAAAATTTGGCATTAAATTTAGTATTTTGGTCGGGAGGGGGGAAGTTAGGCTTGGGTGACTTGGCCACAGTTACACAGGTAGTAGAGATCTGATTGATTTAAACTCAGGTTCTCCTAACTTCAGGGTCAGAGTTCTATCCACTGCACCACTTACCTGTTCCTAGACTGTGGTATTTCTTGAAAAGATACAGGCTTTTACATTTATAAGTCTTGGATTCTGTGATCCCTATTCTACTTGGCACTAGAGTGCAAAATTTGGAGCAATGAGTAAAAGTTTCTTGAGAGATGGATAACAATTTAACATAGGAAGCTTCTCAATATTTTTAGGGTGTGTTTTTTTTTTAGTTTTTGCTTTTTTTTAAATAAATGCAATGGACTACTTCAGGATAAAGTAGGTTCCCTATTGAGGAAATTCTTCAAGCACAGAAAAGGTGGCAACTTATTAAGAATGCTTTAGTATAGGAAAAATTTCTTAAAAGGTAGAGGTTGAATTTCAGTGTCTTCTGAGGCTCTTTCCAAGTCCAAGATTTGGTGATCCGGGACATCTACCTCAAATCCAGAAGGTTGGATCTAACAGCATAGAAAATGTGTGGCAGGTGGTTAGGCAGTACCCAGGGTGAGAACAGTGGAAGCAGGTGACAGCTGGATTAATATGGGGTGTAGAAAGGAGTGCTTAATGAATGTTTGTTGACTTGGAAAAATGTTATTTTGCCCTGAGGCAACTGGGTATATGCTTGCAACCTGTTCTCATTTGGAGTAAAGGAAATATACACCTGACTGGCTATGAATTCTGAAGTTTCAGGGGGTTAATATCAGCTCACCAGGTTTCTCCTTAAAGACAAACTAACTGATGAAATGCACACTATTAGCTCCCATGAAACTTCAATGACTGTATTACAGTCTCATGCTACCTGGAACACTCTGAAATGAAAGTTGAAGGTGTATTTTCTATTTCACCCTTCTGTCTCACCCCCTGACCTATCTTGACTCTTTTATTTGGTATTTCATGCACTCCTATAGCTTCAGTTCTTAGCTCTGTGCAGATGACTGTCAAGTCTATTTCACCAGCTTTGTAGACTCCCTCCATTGCATTCCAATTTCCAACTACATGTTGGATATCCTACTCCATTGGCATTTCTCAAATGTGTTTCAGACTCAATATGTCCACTACTGAAATCATTATCTTCCAGATTCAATTTATCTTCAATCCAAAGATTACATTTTCCTTTGATAAACCTTCTATCTATAATCACAGGTTCAAAATTGTGGGCATCTTTTCCCCCTTTCTTCCATCCTCTATTCCCTCAAGCCCTGCTGACTCAGCTTCTGAAAACTCTCTTGAAATTATTTCCTTCTTTTCCATTCCTATAAAACTAGTTCAATTTCATATTAAAATCTTTTTTTCTATTTCCTTTCTTTTGCAATATGCCTTTCATGCTTCCCATAACCTTAATAATGCACAGGTCCAATTTAGTCCATGGTCTGATGAAAGATCTTCTTTGACTATCCAATCTCTTTTGGACCAAATCAAAATTGTTAATTGATATTCAAGGTATTCTACAGTCTTGTTTCAATCTAAATGTTGAACACTATCTCATAGTATTTCCCTTTTGTTTATACTATGTTCAATCTGTAGTGGTCTACTAGTCATTCCATGAAATTATCTTCCTTATTCTGTTTTCCTGAATTTTTTTCTGAACATCTCCTATTCCTGAGGCACATCCCGTCTGCATTTAGACCTGTTGAAATCTTGCTTTCATCCATCAGTACCAACTCAAGCTTCATCATAAAATACTCTCTGAATCCTCCACTTAGAAACTGATATTTCCCCTTTCCAGTGTCATCAATTACTGCTTCAGTTCTATCATTCCATGGTATTTTATTTTAGATACTACATTTCTATCATGTATCGCTCTTCTAAACTATAGTCTCCTTGATCAGTGATTTTATACTTTTTAATCTTTAGTGATTAATATAGTGTAAGATAAGTAGAAGAAAAATGAAATGAAAAGAACTTCAATGACAATTGAAATTATTATGACTGAAAGTATATTTAATGTGAGGCTGGTTAAGAGTGCATTTAAAGTAAGGGCATAAGGACATAATCACCTTCTATTGAACTAAAGCAGATAAATTGAGATATCTGAGCCCACAGAACAACTTTGAATGACAATGAAAACAACAGCAGTATGTCAACGATATAAGTAGCCCACACATGACAATGAAAAATAGTTCAAATAAATATTATCATAATTATGCTGATAAAAATCTATTACCCTTTTCAGTAATGCTAAGCAAACATACTAAGATCATGTTATAGTCAAGTAACTAAAATTATATTCCTTCATCAATATTTATTCTCACATTTGTTTCATCCTCCCATTACAGTGATATTATAGCAGGCCATGAAATCCTCTAATTTAGATAGAAAATAGTATCTTTGACTAGGCTTGCAATGTATATTTATTTTAACATTATTCCTCTTCCCACTCTATTCACTGTCTCCAAAGGCAAATATTTTCACCTCTTAAGAAAAGGGTTAAGGGCAGCTAGGGGGTGCAGTGGATGGAGCACTAGTCCTGGAGTCAGGAGGAACTGAGTTCAGATCTTGCCTCAGACACTTAATAATTGCCTAGCTGTGACCTTGGGCAAGTCATTTAACCCCATTGCCTTAATTAAATATTTTTTTTTAAAAGCAAAAAGGAAAAGGGTCAAGCTGGGTCCTCAAGGAAATCCTGGAAAGGTTTCATGGGATACATGAATTGGAATGGGATTAATACTGCATCTTTATTTTCATTAATTCTAAGTGAAATAATTTAACATCTTCAATTAGCAAACAAATCACAGCAATGTCTCTGTAGCATTTTCAATACCTGTGATTTCTAAATTAAAGTATCAGAGATCTTTTCTGTCATAAATACTGGATAAAATTGGAAATATTATTGTAATAGATAAAATAGTTACCTTTGCATAAAACTGAAAAACTTCTATATATAAAAAATAGTATATCTAAGATAAGAAGGGAAATTAACAAATGGAAAAAATACTAGAATCTAATTTCTCTGAAAAGGGGTTGTCATCTAAGATTTTTAAGAAAGAAATTCACAGATAGATTCATATATATATGGACATATACACATAGATATATGTGTATGAAATAGCCATTTTTCAATATATGAGAAATAAAAAATAAACAAACAGTTCGCAAAGAATTTCAAAGCATTCACAACAATATGAAAGAATGCTTCTGATCACTAATAAAAAGAGGAATGAACTTATAAATAACCTTAAAATTGTATCACACAGCTTGCAAATTATTCAAAATAATAAAAACAGAAAACAGACAAAGTTGAAGGTGTTGTGGAACTATAAGCACACTGATGAATTATTGGTAGAAATAAAAATAAATGACACAACAATTTGAAATGCAATTTGGAATTATGCAAATAGTGAGACTAAAATGCTGATACCTTTTAAATGAGAGACTCTCACTGGACATATATACTAAGGAAGCCATTGATAAGGAAAAAGTACTCATATATTACCAAACTATTTATAACAGAACTGTTTGAGTGTGTGTGTGTGTGTGTGTGTGAGAGAGAGAGAGAGAGAGAGAGAGAGAGAGAGAGAGAGAAGAAAAAGAAACAAAGTAGGGGTATATCAGTTGGGAAATAGGTAAACAAGGCATGGCACCTTATATAATGGATTATTACTACACTCTAAGAAATTATGTTTGTGATGAGTATAGAGAAGCATGAGAAGATCTAAATGCGGTGATGCTAATTGAAGTAGAGCCCAAACATTATAGAAACTACAACAATATAAATGGAAAAAATTACATACCAAAAATCAAATGACATAATTTATGCTTATGACTACTTTGAAATTATTATATTTATTAATTAGACTTGCTGCTAGATTGCATATTAATTACAGTCTTCCTGCCTGCCCATTGATATCAAAGTCCCAAGAATTTATCAGACTCCTAAAGGGATCCATAAGGGAAAAAAATGTTAAGAACCACATTCTGAGCTGTAAAATCCTGGGTCATCTCCAGTTGTTTTGATTCATCTGAGTGTTAGACCCAGATGCCTCAGGAGGAGAAAATGAGACTGATGGCTTTCCATAGCACTTGCTTATTCAATTCTAATTCACATGCATATCTTGATATCATCTCCCTGATGTCATGACCTTCAAAAATGAAATATAAGAAAAACAATAGTTGTAAAATCATTATTACTAATATTGCAATTCATAGTAGTTATTTTTATTAAATATATGTGATATTTTTGAAAACTTTTGTGGATTTCTGGCATTCTTAGTATTAAATTGGTATTTTCATTTATTTTAAAATCTATGGATTGAGAGGGAAATCAATAAAGACAGAATAAGACAGAGGAAATATTGTCAATTAAATTATCCCACATTCTAGAAATGAATTTAATTCTTAGTTCTGCCTTTCAGAATATACATAATCAAATACATGTATATGGAGACATATATATATATATATGCATGTATATATATATACACATGTGTATGTATGTATACACACACACATATAAATATATGGATATGGATATGTAGTCTTGCCATTTTAGTTCTTGTTCTTAAGCATGTCCAATCTTTTCTGACTCCATTTGGCATTTTTCTGACAAAGATACTGGAGCAATTAGCCATTTTCTTCTCCAGGTAATTTTACAGATTTTATATTTTTCAGAGAAATTTGATTCTAGCATTTTATCCCATTTGAAAATTTCCCTTCTTATCCTGGACATTTTTCTATATAGAAAAGCAGGGTTAAGTTCCCTCAGAGTAGGAACTTGTTCCATTTGCCTTTTCATCTCTAGTGCTCACTATCAACAACATCAGTAGCATCATAGCATTAAAAAGTTCTTCAAGGTTAACAAAGAACTTTACATATGCTAATTCATTTGATCCTACAATAACAGAGGTTGGTGCTGTTATTATCCTCACTTGAGAGATTACTTGACACAGAGGTTACTTCACTTGTCCATGAATACAGGACAGACTTGTGCATCTGAGACAGAATTGAACATCAGATCTTTGAGGGTCCAAGTCTATGCTCTATTTACCACATCATGGATACATGGCATAATAAAAACTTTTAATTGATTTACTGAATAATATACCTTTTCTGGGCTGAGGGGTATAAATGACATTCCTGATACAAATATCAAAACTGTAAAAAAGACACCAAATATAAACAAATTTCTCAAAAAATACCTTTGCTATTAATAAATAATCAATGTTCCCCACATTTTAAAAAAATGAGGAGTGGGTTACAGTGGAAGTCATGGAGGGCAAGGGAGGGTGCTATAGTGAAAAGACTACCAGGTCTATTAGGTTCCTGGACAAGCCTCAGTTTCCTCATCTGTGAAATAAGAATATTTTCCCTATACAATATATTACTAATTTAGAAACACACACACACACACACACACACACACAAAATGGTATTGCCTCAGAAATTGAGAGAAGCACCAAGAGTGAGCAATAGCTTCAAGAATATTCTATTTTTGAGTTTCAGAGCATTGAAAGCTAAAGTGAATCTAAGTGTGAAATGACAACTTGGACTAAAATATCACTAACATTAGATCTGCACCTGCCTCTCCCCCTCTCTCTAGAAACTGCTCGGAGAACACAGGTCAGCAAGGTATCCATGGTTTTAAGTCTACTTCAAAGAGTAGATGAATTTGGGGGTCCACTGGCAAACAATGCATAACAAATGACATTAATAACCAGTAAAAAAAAAACCAAAAACTTTAAAATTACTTATTCTATAATCTCTAGATAATGGGATGATCAAATTGTAGGACATTCAAATGCTTCATTAAAAGAATGCTGAAACCTCCCTGCTTTGGTTGAAGGATTAAAGGTCAGGCAGGGCATTTCTGAAGAGTGCCAGGGGAAGGCACTACAGCAATTTAAGAAGGACTGACCCAGGACTTTCCTTGCTAAGAGGTTTTGTCCACCTAAATGTGACAAAGCAAACTATGTGGGGCATTTTAAATCATTGTTTCCTAATGGAGGACTGAAAAATCAAAGGGATTCAATTCTGCCCTTGGTTACTCAAGCAGGTAGCTTTCATTACCCTTAATGGCAGTTGTGCATGAGTGGGAGAGGAAGAAACCAACCTAGTGTCCAAAGCAATTAGTAATCTACACTTCCAGTTTAAGTAGCTCTCAGAACAATGGGACCCATTCTTCTACATTCTGCTTAGCCAGTCATTCAAATGATCTGTGAGTATGAGGAATCCTACCATTTTTAAGTAGGAAAGGAAATTGCTAACAGAAGGAGTACAAGTGAAAATATAGTATCCTGGCAATATTTGGGGATGTGGAGCTGGATGAGGATATGGGGCAGAAAATGGAAGTTTGGCAATTCACCTACCTGAGAATTCTGACCTGATTACATCTTTTGTTCCTTCTGCAAAACTTCTTTAACATCTACTATTGAAGACTTCAACCCAGGTAATGAAACATTTTCTAGCTTAGTAAGTTAAGTCAATAAATATTTGTTGTGAACTCATTAAATTCTTAACACTTCTGTGATTGCTGTAAAGAACAAGGAAAAAGTTGATCTAAGTCTAGTACTTGTTTACAATTTCTTAAAGGAGACAAAATGTAAGTAAGCCATTACAGATCAAGGCTAATGTTATTCAAGTCCCAAAAGGGCAATGGTATAGAAGTTTGGAGAGAGTAAAGACTAATATAGTACAGAGAATTCAAAAAGGAAGCAGACTTTTCTCTAGGTCTTGAATACCATTGAATAGGATGAAAATTGACAGAAAAAAATGGAAGAAATTCATTCACCACATATGGAAAGCTCTTGAGTTTAAAGGGGAGAATAAGAAATGATATATCTGAGGCTATAGATTTAAAAACTGTTTGTCATATATACACACACCAGCAACAACTTTGATCAAAGCTTGCCTATTTAAACTGAACTCAGCAAGTCCTCAGATGTCGAAGACTTGTACTGAGTAATCTCAGTCATAGGAAAGCCTTCACATACTCTGATCCAGAAGCTTCCATTTTACCAATTTTCAATTAAAGATGAGTAAAGAAGATTACATAGAAGACCTTTCTAGAAGCCTAGATCTTGACTGGTCTAAGAGCAGTCAAACTAGATCACTCTAAAGGTTTCTGAACATAACTGTGATTATTTACCTGATTTCTCTATATGACAAATTAGTGATACTGGCTCTTTTGAGTCTCTCACTGACTTTTTTGAGTTGCAAAGTTAGATTTAATATTTTTCCCCTTTCAATCTTCCTTTCTTTCAAGTGGATTAAGAAAATTATCTATCTTAAAATTCAGGTCTGAAGCCCAACAATGACATCTATTGACTTTTGTATTCAGCATGAAAACTCAATAGCTATCTAAAATGGGCAAATTAAACACACAAGTGCATTTTAAAAGAAATAATACTATACTATCTATCTAACTAGAGATGTAATGAAATCTAATGATTAAAATAAAATCATAGACTTTATAGTGGGAATATACCTTAGAGATCAATTAACCCAGACCCTTATAACTAGGCCTAAAGGGGTTGATTGACTTGCCCAAGATCCCACAAATAGTAAACAAGAAATCCAAGACTCAAAACTTAATAGACTGATGCCTGAATTTTTCCCAAAATCTTCCTC
Source organism: Macrotis lagotis (assembly GCF_037893015.1). Classification (NCBI taxonomy): domain Eukaryota; kingdom Metazoa; phylum Chordata; class Mammalia; order Peramelemorphia; family Peramelidae; genus Macrotis; species Macrotis lagotis. The sequence goes on along the minus strand of NC_133666.1, from coordinate 523,874,911 downwards.
CTTTTTTCAAGCAGCATTGTCCACCCTGAATAAACTCTGCTCTAATATTCTTCTTTCTGAATTCATGATTCCTCCCTGGAGATAAGCTCCTTAGGGAGGATTCCTGCCATGTTATAGGCAACTGGGATACAGAGTGGTTAGAGCACTGAGCTTAGAATCAAAAAGACTTATCTTCATGAGTTCAAATTCAGATCAAGATATTTACCAGCTGAGTGACCCTGTACAAGTAATTTATCTCCATTTGAAGCAGTTTTCTTAATCTATAAAATGATCTGGACAAGGAATTGGCAACTTTCTAGTAACCTTCCCAAAAAAACCATAATTGGGGCCATGAAGAGTCAAACACAACTGAAACAACTCAATGACAATAACCAAGTTATGTTTTACTTACCTCATGCCTGATCTCTCTTCAGAATCTTCCTCATCTGTGACATTACCCTCTTCACAGGCAGACTTAAGCTCTCCCCATGTCAGCTCCCTTTTATATGTTATAGTTCTTTATTGAAAATGTATTCCCTATTAAAATGTAACTCCTGTCTAATAAATGAATATTTTTATCCCACTTAGTTTAGTTCCTAGAGCATGGTAAATATGTACTTATTCCATTGACTTTAAAATCAGTCTTCTGCCACTATGTAACATTATCTTTATAGATCACTTTCCCACCTGATTTTGAATATTTTGCTCTTCAAAATTTCCAGGATCTAAAGAGTATATACACACAGATAGAAAAAATTATAATTTTATCAGCAAACATTATAAAATGTGCTTGTTTGTTTTTCCATTCAACAAAACCATTGTTATACCTCCTTGGGAAAATATAACAAAATTTTTACATATCTTTAGTTAAGAAATTGTAGATACTATACATGGAAGTAAAGTATTTCCTTTTTAGAACTGTTCTAAATAGCCTCAAATTGAGGGGATGATGGATATGCAAATAAAGGGAAGCTCTGTAAACAACATGAAAGAGAACATAAAAAAGGAATTTCTGTTCTTTTCATTTTCATGGGCTTGGAAAGAGGAGAAAGTAGAGTATATCTTATAACATGGTCTGTAATGAATAAAAATAATGACCATGCATGCATATCCATTTGAAAGTTTTCTTAGATTCAACTAGGAATCTTAAATAAACTAAGTAAATAGTTATATGTAAACAGATGACAAAATTGAAAGCATAATCATTTGGATAATGAAGTGCTTTATTGATGCTTTCTATCTATCAGTTCTATATTAAAAATACATGCTATATGTGGAAAAAGTTGGGTTTATTTCAATATATTTTAAAATTCTTTTAGCATTCTTTACCTACCACTTATTCCCCCAAATACTTAGTTTTTTACTAGGAGAGTATAAAGAGATCCATTACCAAATCACAAACCTAACCTATCTCCCAGATAAGCAGACATATATCAGAACAAGCTATGATTTGTCATTATGTTCTTATGTCAAAATGGGTAGAGTGTGAAGATTTTTGTTTTTTTTCCAAAAGAGGTTTACATTTCATCTATATTTTAGTGGAAATATTTGCTATTCTTCTGTCATTTAAGCAACATTCAACAACTAGGCTACATCAGCTCCAACTCTACCTAATCAAAGTCTTACTCATTGTGAGGACTGGCAATTCAAAAACTTAGGGCAAAACAATTTGGGAATGGGGAGCTTGGTCTCAGGCTAGGGGACTAGGTGTTCTTTTGGATGGAAGAGCAAGAAGTAGCTGCATGGGAAGGAACCAAGATGGCAGTGTGAAGGAAGCATTTCCCAGGAACTCCTTCCCCCCAAAACTCCAAAAGCCATCAAATTTTGACTGTAGTCAAAATTTAGAGGAGCAGAACTCACAGAAAATCTGAGTGATACATTTTCCCAGTTCAAGATAACTTAGAAATTCTGCAGGAAAAGTGTGTTTCACCAGAATCAGGAGTTGGCAAAAGCCCCGGTCCTAGTGAAGTCCAGGAATAGCTTCAATAGGCAGTGAGAGAATACTGCTACACTAGAATGAGTGTGGAGTGAGGAACACCAGCTGCAGAACCTGCAGCAGGAACCAGGAGAAACCAGCCTGCACCTCCAGAGCACAGTCCACAGATGCTCCAGGGTACAGGGAGTGCTATGGTCATCTGTATATCAAAGACCTGCAAGAGAGTATAAGACCTTGGAAGAATAAAGGTCCCAGTGGGGTGTCCAAAATAAGCCCCAAAGCCTTGGAAGTGTTTCAAATTAGTCTTGGCATGAGGAAATGAGTAAACAACAGAAAAAGAAGAATCTGATCATAGAAAATTACTTTAGTCACATGGAAGGTCAAAACACATACTCAGATGACAAAATCAAAGCTTCCATATCCAAAACCTCCAAGAGATATAGAAAATGGCCTCATACAATGGATGAGCTCAAAAAAGACTTTGAAAATCAATTAAGGGAGATGGAGGAAAAATTGGGAGAAGAAATGAGAGTGATGCAGAAAAATCATGAAAACCAAATCAGCAGTTTGGTGAAAGAAATACAAAGAAATACTGAAGAAAATAATATATTAAAAACCAGTTTAGGCCAAATGGGAAAAGGAAAACAAAAAAGGCAAATGAGGAAAAGAATGTCTTAAAAAGCAGAATTGGCCAGATGGAAAAGGAGATAAAAAAACTCTCTGAAGAAAATAACTCCTTCAAATGCAGAATGGAACTAAAGGAAGCTGATGACTTTGCAAGAAATCAGAAAGAAATAAAACTGTTCCAAAAAAGCCAAAATTTAGAAGAAAATGTGAACTATGTCATTGAAAAAATAACCAACCTTGAAAACAGATCCAGAAGAAATAATTTAAAAATTATTGAGCTACCTGAAAGTCATGACCAGGAAAAGAGCCTAGACTTAATTTTTTTTAAGAAATCATACAGAAAAATTGCCCTGAGATCCGAGAAGCAGAGGGTAAAATAGAAATTGAGGGAATTCACTGGTCACCTCTGGAAAGAGATCCCAAAGAAAAACTTCCAGGAATATTATACCCAAATTCCAAAACTCCCAAATCAAAGAGAAACTTCTAAAAGAGGTCAGAAACAAACTATTCAACTACTGAGGCTCCATAGTCAGGATTACACAGGATCTGGCAGCACTTACATTAAGAGCTCACAGGGATTGGAATGTGATATTCTGGAAGGCAAAAGATCTTGGTTTACAACTGAGAATCAACTACCCAGAAAAACTGAACATCCTCTTTCAGGGGAAAAGATGGCCTTTCAATGAAATAGGGGACTTTCAAACTTTCCTTATTAAAACAACCAGAGCTGAACAGAAAGTTTGATTTCCAAGTGAACCAAAGTCAGGGTGAATGAGAAGGACTAACTATGAGGAACTTAATGATATTGAACTGCTTGTATTCCTGCATGGGAAGAAGATATTGATAACTCATGAACTTTCTCATTTATAAGAGCTGTTAGAAGGACCATATATAGACAGGGCACAGGAAGGAGTGGAATATAATGGTATAATGCAGTAAAAAGATGGATTCAATGAGTAATAAAGGAAAGTATTGGGAGACAGGGAAAGGAGATTATGAAGAAGAAGCTAAGAAATTTCACATGAGGCAAGAAAAAAGCTTTTTCAATGGAGTGGAATGGGGGAAAGCAAGGAGAAAATAAGTGAGCCTTCATTTTTATCAGAAATGGCTCAGGGAGGAAATAACATACACACTTAATAGGTTATAGAAATCTATCTTACCCTAGAGAAAAATGAGAAGAAAGGAATGGGATAAGGGGGAATGGGGAAAGGGAAGGAGGGAATAGGTGATAGAAGAGACAGAAGATTGTGGGAGAGGATACTCTGATACAACATATTTTTTAACAGGGCCAGGATGAAAGGAGAGAGACAGACAGAGAGAGAGAGAGAGAGAGAGAGAGAGAGAGAGAGAGAGAGAACAGAATAAATGAGAGTGGGGAGGAATAGAGTGCAGGGAAATACAGTAAGCAACTGTGAAATAAATATTGAAGCCACTTCTCTGGTGGACTTATGATAAAGAAAGCAACTCATCCCAGAGACAGAGGCATTAGAATCTGAACACAGACTGAAGTACATTTATTTTCTCTCACTCTCTCTCACTATTCTTGAAGTTTCTTATCTTCTTCGGAGGGAGGGGGTTTATGTTTACTCTTATAACAAAATTATTGTAATAATATAAAATAAATAAATCTAGATCCTTCACTGGGAAAAATGAATACTAAAAAAAAATAACATATGCCATCAACTTTATCAAAAAACACACAAAATCTACTTTGGGGGTGCAGGAAGAAGTAAGCTGCATGATGAACTCCAAGGTTTTGACAGTGGAATGATGCTAGGTTGATATTGTGTTCCTGATATGTCTGTTTCAACAAACAATTTTCTTTTATTGAGGAGCATAAGTTCCAAGAAAAAGACTTTTATTCATTGCTTCTAGTGTGCCTAATGTTTTCAGTTAAGCAATATCTTCTAGGTTCTTTCAGATTGTAGGTTTTATTATCACATGAATAAACAGAGGTATAGAGTTATCATGAAATTTGATAAGTTTGGGAAACTTCCTTATAGTATCATAGATACTGCCCTAGGAAGACAGAAGAGGACTCTATTGTAATCCTTAGAACTTCTTACTGATACATTTAATTCTTCTATTTTCAGACTTCTCTAGCTAGTTATAGACAATGAGAATGTAGAGAGAAGGCAGAAAAAAAATTTCTCTCCCAATAAGTACTTCAGATCACTGAGACCAGCAGGATGCAAATAGATAAGGTCTTGGCTAAGCTAATTAGAGCAATCAAGTACTTAAAGACCTTTATTCATTCTTAGTACTGATGGTGCCTTGAAGCTTCAAAGTCACTCAAATGGCAGAAATATGCAGAAGTGGGGAGTTAATGAGAAATGATAGACATAGAATAACTCCTATCCATAAATTACAGGTTTAATTCCAATGTGAAAAGGAGAATGATTTTTAGAATGACTACAAAAACAACTAAAATTAATAGTGGCAGGAACTATCTTTAACCTTGTATAGCCCTATTTATTTCATTAAATATTAATAATATTTTGAAATTGTGCTTTACATTTTCTTCCTTCCTTATCTTCCTTGAAGAGGAAAGCAATTTAATTTCAATTATATGTAGGATGTCATGCAAAATACTTTTCCATATTAGCTCTATTAGAAAGAAAACATAAAAACAATAGAAATAAAGCTAAAAATACTATTTAGAGTTCATCAGTTTTCTCTCTGAAGGGAGATAGCATTTATTATCATGATACTTTGGAATGGTTTTGGATCATTGTCTTGATCAGAGTAACTAAGTCTTTCATATTTGATCATATATAGCATATTGCTGTTATTGTGTACAAAGTAAACTTGGTATTGCATACTTCACTTTGCA